>NW_010184585.1:6139-21654 GCF_000695765.1 Mesitornis unicolor | reverse complement strand
CTTGCTGAGGGTGCACTCAGTCCTGCTGTCTATATCAGTGATGGTTTAGACCATCCAGATACTTTACCACAATAGCAGAAAACGTAGAGATAAGTGATCCTAAGGAAACTGCGAAGAGAACCAAAATGGGCACCTGAAAGGAAGCCTGCTGAAAGTCCACTGAAAATTACAATCCACAGCTCCAAAGGGATTTTTTTTCTTTCTCTGTTTTTTAATGGAAAGTATTTTACCTGCTGCAAGCTCAGTCTCATGGATAAAAATAAAACCAAAACCCCAAAATCAAAACCAAAATGAAAACCAAATCAGAAAACAGAATGAAATATGCCTGTTCTGAATAGTTAAGCACCTGACTATTGTCTGAGCAAATATAAAAGTACATAATGATTATAACTGGACATCTATCTAGGAAGAAGCTTACAGACAGCAAAAAGCCCTCCCATCTAGCAAGCACAGGCATTCAACAGCTCTAAGCTGAAGCTGTGCAAATTTTAGATAAAAATAAAGTGAATATTTTAACAACAGAGACAATTAGTCATTGGACTACCTTACCAATGTTATGGGGTAGTGTCTCCATTACTTCTTTACTTTAAAATCATGATTGGTTTCTCTGGAAGATGTATCTGTCAAGAAAGACGGGAATACATATGGCATGGGGCCAGCATCATCTGCACTTATAGTGGGAGGGACTTTTTCTCCCTGGTCCCTGTCTTGTGGGCCTTCAAGTCGAGAGCTGTGAGAGGAGAGGTTGCCAGTGAAGACTGCGGCAAAAAAAGTTGTTGAGACCCTCAGCCTTCTCCTTGTCTGTTGTTACCAGTTCACCACTGTTACTCATCAGGGAGGGGACACTTTCTTTAACCTTCCTTTTCTGGTTGACGTGCCTGTAGAAGCCCTTCTTATTTTTCTTGGCATCCCTTGCCAAGTTCAGCTCCAGCTGTGCCTTGGCCTTCCTGACCTCATCCCTACATACCAGGGCAACATCCCCATACTCTTCCCAGGATCCCTGTCCCTGCTTCCACCGCCTATGCAGCTCCATCTTGCCTTTTAGTTTGGCCAGCAGGTCTTGACTCATCCACGCTGGTCTCCTGCCTTCCCTGCCTTATTTCCTACACTTGGGGATCAAGAGCTCCTGCACTCTGTGGAAAGCCTCCTTAAAGATCTGCCAGGTCTGTTCCGCTCCTTTGTCCTTGAGGGCCATTTCCCAGGGGGTCCTATTGACTAACTCCTTGAAGAGCTGGAATTTGCCTTTCCTGAAATTCAGGGTCCTGACTATGCTTCTTATATGACTCATACGCCTTAGGACAGTGAACTGCGCCAGCGCATGTTCACTACAGCCCAGGCTGCCTCCAGTCATGACATCCCCATTGAGCTCACTCGCATTGGTGACCATCAGGTCCAAAATCACTTCCCCTTTGGTAGGGCTGTCTATTTCCTGTCTTAGAAAGTTGTCATCAAGGCACTGCAGGAGTCTCTTGGATTGCCTACAGCCTGCTGTGCTACTTTTCCAACAGATGTCAGGTGGTTGAAATCCCCCAGCAGGATGAGAACCTGTGAGCTCGATGCCTCCTGCAGCTGGAGAACGAAGGCTTCATCAATAGGCTCCCCTTGATCGGGCAGCCTGTAGTAGACACCAACCACGAGGCTCCCTTTGTTGTCTCGATCCCTAATTCCTACCTATAAGCTTTCAACCTGCTCGTGGTTATTCTTTAGGGACAACTCTTCACACTCTACCCATTTCTTAACATAGAGGACAACACCTCCACCCGTCCTTCCTCTCCTGTCCCTTCTGAACAGCTTGTAGCCATCAATAGCCACACTCCAGTCATGGGATTCATCCCACCAAGTTTCAGTAATGGCCACTTTGTCTTAGCTTTCCTGTAGCACGATAGCTTCCAAGTCCTCATGTTTGTTGCCCATGCTGAATGCATTGGTGTAGAGGCATTTCAGCTGTGCTGCTGGCTGTGTCACCTTCTTAGATGGACACCCCTTCTTTCCCCCAGGGTGTTTTGTGAAAGCTACCCTGTTGGCTCCTATCACCTCAGGAGCCTCTGTAAGACTGATTTTCCTGATTGAGCTTTAGATTTTGTAATTATTTTGCTAGAATCAGAACTTTTATAATTACTGTCCCCTTAAAAAATCCACCCAAATCAGGGGTAAATTCTGTGTAGTGCAGGTTAGGGTTCTAAAATAAGAAGCAGATGAGTTCAACCTGAGCTTCAGTGCACTATTAGGTAATACATTTGCCAGTCGCACAGTCTTCCCAGAGATATATGTCCTTGTTGGGTTGTTTAGCAGCTCTTATTATTCCTTAGTCACTGTCATTGGTTTTTGGGAATACCTCCAGTTATTCAGGTGCTAACATGCTTGTTTTTAAAAGGAGCTTAAAAATGCAAATTGTGCAACGCCTAAAGCATCTTGTTATCAGCCCTGATTGCTTTGCCTTTCCTACTGAGCAGGTATAACGTAAAGAACCTGCAAAAATACCTAACATTTCTGAAGAATAAAACCAAGGTAACAGAAGGGAAAGATTTTAGGCTGGAGTTCTGACTTTATGGTGAATATGGGGTTTTGCAGTTTCTTTGATACTTGGCAGAAAGATGGCTCTCTGAATTGTTAAAAGTTAGTTCTTCTGTGCAATTTTCCACCTTAAGCCCACAAAGAAAACCCCCAGTTTGTGCGTTGCTGTGGTTTTTTTACAGTACTGTGCATGTGTTCTGCTTTGCTCTCTTAGTGGCTGCCAGAAAGTGCCAGGTATGATGTATTATCTGGAAATCAAGAAAAAGCAATTGCCACTTTAAAGCGGATAGCAACAGAAAATGGAGCTCCAATGCCTTTGGGAAAATTAATTATTTCCAGACAGGTATGTACAGGTAACAGGCACATTCATAACGTGGGATACAATGAAGCTGTGCTACATTCATATGTATTTTTATAAGCAAATAATCAATGTTAAGTTTCACTTTAATGTCTCAACCAGCAATAAGAAAACGAGAGATGATCATATATGTGCCTTATTCACAGTGAGAAAGAGTTAGCTTCTCATTTTTATTTACATGAAAGTTGTGAAAGTGAAAAGGACCTTTAAAGTGGGCATTAATGTTACTTAACCTCACTCGAAGACCCTGTTTTTAGGGAAAAGCAAACCTTGAGGCTACCAAAGAACTCGGATCAGGACTCAGGAAACAAGATGGGATTTGACTCCTTACCTGCATCTCATTTTGAATCAAATGCAGATTTTCTGGAGTGGGGAAGCTGCAAGCTCCTGTTCAGTCCTTGTACATGGAGTAATTCAGGCTGTTACTTGTGAGCCACATGTTACTGTATGAATTGCATTGGATTTTTTTTTCATTACAGCTTTATGTGGCCAACTTCTCAGCACCCCTGTCAGCGTATAAAGCAGCTCTGCATCTACAGAACAAAGAGCAGACTTTTATACGAGAAGAAAATTGCCAAGTTAGCTAGCAAGGAGGGACAGCAGAGGGAGACCTGTAGATCTGAACAACAGCAAGATTGTAAAGCCAGGCAGGAGCCTGTCAGTAATGACAGTGTCTTGCTGATCAGAGATGGAGGTTTGATTTTCTAAGGTCAGGATCGGTGAGGGTTTGAGCTCTTGTGCCATTCACAAATGCTTGGTTCAGTGACAGTAATTTTGATGTGCAGTTTTTTTTATAGTTTTGTTTTCAGGGTGGAGTGGGAAAGTACTTCTCCTTAACTACAAGTTTATGGGCTGAGTCTCTCTCAGAACCACTCAGTTTGCAAGGGTTCTGCTTGCAGGAGGTCTGCTCGAGGTTCCTCAGGACCTTACCCTGGATCAGAAGCCCTGAAGGGCTGCTCTAATTCCCAGGAGCAGGCTGAGGGCCACCTGTGAGTGGGCAAAGCTCTGCTCTGCCTCCAGCCCCACCTTGTTCTGACAGGTTCTCACCTTCCTGGTGGAGGAGTAGCACGCCCTGTGCATGGACTGGTTTGAAAATGTTTTGCTTCTAGAGAATTTCCCTTGGCAGAGGAATCCTTTACTTGCATCCCAGCTCCAGTGTGGCTCCTTAAACCCTCAGCTGAACCCAAGCACTCCTCTGAGATGCCCTGAGTACACAGTACTGTGTATTGCATTAACTCTTACCTCTCTGCACCCTGCAGTCCAGGACCAGTGAATGCCCTCATCCTCTGACCTCTGCTTGTTTTCAACAGGAAGACCGAGGGAAAATGAGGGACCTTTTTACGCCCCACTTTCGATGGACCACATTGTTGCTCTGGTTTATATGGTAAGAGGAAATATAAATGACTCAGTGCCAGCACAATTCTAAATGGTTTTTAATGGAGGTGTTTTACAGTATCACTAAAATACAGCAACTTCCTCCTCAAAAAAAACCAACCCAACCTGTATTGATTTGTAATTTATTCAACCACCCAATCAGTAGCATTCTCAATCTAATTGCCCTTTCATTTTCTAAATGCTGGTAGGAAATTGCTTTGAGGTAGCACTTAGGGGAAGTCCTCACACAGTGGGTTCAGTTTGGATTCATGTTGTTTATTATAGGTTTGACCAGCTAAGACTTCCTCTCTCATTTTCTTCCTTGCAGGTTTTCCAATGCTTTTTCGTACTATGGGTTAGTTTTATTAACTACAGAGTTCTTCCAAGCAGGAGACGTCTGCAGCAGTGAGTACTAGACCATCTTTTCTTTTTAAATATGATCTGCTAAGTGATGGAATATCTTTTATTAGAACACCTTCTGCTGTTAGTTTGGAAAGGACTGTGGCTGCCAGCCTGAATTTTAAGGCATTCACTTAAGGGGTTACTTATTTTAAACATTTTTGATAGACTGTTCCTCATTTTCTGCACAATGCAGAGAGGTCCTGCAGTTTCTCTGAGCCCAAAATGTTAAACAGCAAGACAACCTTCAAGGAAGACCTGTTAGGAAAAGTATCTGTTCTTCTTGAGAAAAAAGAGAATAAGTGGAAGTTTCCAGATTTGACAGGCCTAATTAGTTCTGAGACAGAGATAACTGCTGCTGCTGTGGAGCTCCCAGGTTCTCCAGATGTGAAGAGCTGCTGAGAAAAAAGATAATGCTGGGAGACAATCACCCGGGGTTTTTTGCAGGTTTTTGTGTAAAAAAAAGTGCTTTGACTGCATTAAGAAGAGGCTTAAAAGGTTTGATTCCCCAGGGGAAGCATGATTGCATTCAGAACGCTTATAATTAGTGAAAACTGTCTGATAGTTGGGAAATTATAGAAAGGGGATGGGTAACATTGGGAGAAGACACAGATCCCAAGCTTTTACAACAGTGTATTAGCTATATGAGAGGTCTAACTGTGGTTAGCCTCCACAAAGGAGCAGGCATCCTTTAGAAAGGATGTTTTTACAAAGACGTGGTCTTCTTGAAGTACCGATGAAGTGCTAGTATCCCAATGTATGTAAGGAGAACCTGAATTATTGATGTTAATTCTGCTTACTGTCGTGAGCCCTGGCCTGGAAAATAACTCAGCCTTTGTAGCTGATAAGCAAGTGTAAGTTTTCATTCTGACGGTGATGGTTACAGAGGTAAGACATCCTGCCACAAATAAGATGATAAACTGTTCAGTTCCAGCTGTATTTCCAAGGGAGGACGTATCTCCGGTGCAGCAGGGTCTTTTCAGTACATCCCTTCTACCAGTGTCAGCAGTCAGAGTGATAGAGGCATAGCAGGGGTAAAGGAAGGCGAGCAGAGAAGAGATTACTTGAAATATATTTATTTTCTTTTTCCTCCTACAGTATCCAATAGAAGAAAAGAAGTGAAAGCAAAGTGCAGCCTGACCTGTGAGTATCTGACAGAGGAAGACTACACTGATCTGCTCTGGACAACCCTGTCAGAATTCCCTGGTGAGTGGCAATGAGAAGCACCAGTTCCTCCCTACCAGTGGCTCAGTGTGGTTGGAGTGGGCTCTGGTACAAGCAGTGAAATGGGCTCTTCTGTCCGGCCTAATGCCAACGTATTTCCTGCAGCACTGGAGCTCCTTGCTTGTACTACTTGATATATGCAGTGCACACAGTAGTTGTAGCTCCCTTCACTGCCCATGTGATCCCTACAGAGAAAATCACTATTAATTGCTTTGTGAAGCAATAATGGTCCCTCCAACTGTGGATTCCATCCAAGCAACATATTAGACCTTCAGAAGAAGAGCAACAATTAAATCAAAGGGGCAGAATCATTTGAACTTTTATCCATAAATGACTTTCTAGAACTATTTTAAAAGGACTGTGGGTATAGTGAATCAATGGAGAACTTGCTCCTTAAAGCTCTGTGTCATGATTTTCAGTCCATTTCAATTAATTTCAATGAACAGTCCAACACCAGACAAGCAAAAGGGTTAATATGTAATAGCCATTGATTCTTCAGATGTAGAAGATGATCTGTCACTATTAATCTGTCTGAAATAATACTGTGAGGTAGTGGTCAAGTTATTTTCACTGTTCTAGTTTCAGGGACAAAGGCTCAAAGAGAAGCCATTTAATAGATAAAAAGTTGTAAGTCCATGATAAATATGGTAAATATGCAGAGTCCCTACCTAATGGGAGGACTGTCCTGCATAACCGTCGTTTCGGGGAGGACGTCAGTGTACAGGGGACAGAAAAGAGAAGCTGTACTTCTGGGCTGATGCTGTAGCTGAAAGGACTGAAAGGTAGGAGTAAGAAATACTGGCAGGAATACCTCTGAATATAACACTGGCAACTCTGATGCCTGAATAACCCCCACACTTGCTGTACATCTGTGTTTAAAAGCATCTGGACAAGTTGCATAAGAGAGAATACTCTGTGAAGCTTACAGAGCTTGATCTATTTCCTTTATCTTAGAGCAGGTGGGAAATAGTGTAATAGCAGCATATAAGTAACGTAATAGGAAGAAAACACTGCTTTCTGCAGAGCCCTTAAATCTAGCAGCAGGAAGATTGGCAGGGAAGAATGGTCAGAAGTTGAACAAAAGATATTGCAGTGAGACATGAGGCAGGCATTTTTAGCATTCATGTTGGTAACCGCTGCCATAATCAGTGGTTAACAGATGTCAGAGTTGGTTGCTCACCCCTACGTCAATGTGTACCCCTGAGTGTGCGGGTGTGTGGGTGTGTGGAGCAGCAGGGCTGTGAACATGGAGCGAGACTCACCAGCTGGGACACAGAGCTTCTGTTTTCATGTGGCACCAATGGCTGGGGTGATCCATTCTGCATCCTGATGCCTGATGCCTCTGCCAGCAATGTATTTTTAAAGACATAGAGAACAAAACTTCAACTCTCAATAACCCAGCCTATGTTAAAAGCCAGCTGCTGCAGCCTCCACCTTGGCTCAGTTCAACTTGTCTCCTTCTACAGGTGTGTTAGTAACACTATGGATTATTGATCGGATAGGCCGCAAGAAAACCATGGCCCTGTCCTTTTTGGTCTTCTCCTTTTGCAGTCTTCTGCTGTTTCTCTGTGTTGGAAGGTAAGTAAAACACGGCAAACAACCGGTGTGTCTGATTCATCCATGTACTCTCTTGATTATGGCAGGAGAACTGGAAGTGATGGCTTGAAAAGCCATGAATGAGACGTTCGTGCTCAGCTGGAGAAAGAATTAAGGATGGTGTTAGGTTTTCTCACCAGAGTTTGGAAAGAAACTAAAAGAAGCAGGAGAGGAGAAATCCTTCATTATAATCTTGCTGACAGAGCAATCCAAAGGGGAAAATACGACCCTACGTCTGAGTAGGAGGTAACCAGTGGACAATTTTAAAATCAGATCTGGTGTAATGAGCCTGGGTGGCTGGTTCATGCCCTGTTGTCTCCCACCCATTCTGTGTTTCCCCAGGCTGACTGTACCAGGGCAGTGCTTCACAACCAAGCCCGATCTGTGCCTCCCGTCAGCGGCTCTGACTGCTTCCCTGGTTGTCATGGGCTCTCAGTGGTCCAAGTGCTATGGCACAGTTACGTGAGAAGCAGCAGACACAGACTGGCACCAGTTGTACACAGCACGGCTGGTGGAGCTCGGTGCTGGCATTGCAGATACATGGGGCCCGACTTCCAAAAGAACTTGGGCTCACATCTTTGTATTGTTCAGTATTTGTCCTTCATGCACATTTTCCAAAGGACGAGTCAGTTGGCAGCTCTGCCCTTGAATCTTAACGGTACCACATTTCCAGCTGAGCTCTGAGAGTCTGTCCCTGACTGCGTCTGGCCTTCATGCCACATGTGTGTGACAATGTCTGTACCCTGGGGCTGACGAACAAGAAATGACCTCACAGCCAGAGGGGCTCTCTCAATTTAAACCTTTTCAGGCACTGTTCAAAACCCTGCAGTACAGAGACCTTGTAATAAGAAACCTTACAAAGTTGCAAATATCCAGGTGGTACATAGGTTCATGTCTTTTAGACAGGAAAGCTGCACTCTCAGTTCCTTCCCAAGAGTGCTGGGTTTTTGTTAGCACCATTCATAACGTGGAATATATTTTTCTTATTTAGATACGCTTAGGCATTTGCTGCTTGTTTCAATAGGCCACAGCTGTCAGTTAGAGTGAATACATTTAGAAAGCTCATGTGATTGTGGGAATGCAGATTGTTTGGCATCATTGTTATATTAAAGGTCCAGAAAAAATACAAAGGGTTCATTAAAAAAAAACAAAAGAAATGGTTCTAACAAATTTAGCATTTTTATTGCACTTGCCTCCAAGTTAAACAAACAGATTGTACAGAACAATCCCAAACACTGCTCTCCTTTTTCTTCTCGCAGAAATGTTCTTACTGTGCTGCTCTTCATTGCAAGAGCTTTTATTTCAGGAGGATTTCAGGCTGCTTATGTTTACACTCCTGAGGTAAGGAGGTTGTTTTTGTAATGAGACTATTTAAGGGGAGTGAGAACATGGTGGGAAAGTCATTTTTATGACCTCTTCACAAAGGACCTTACCCCAGGTATGAGCTGATGAGCTCATTGTCATTGTCTAACAGAACTTGCTGTAGTACCACTTAATAATTTCCATTGATTTAGCTGACTGGAGGGAAGAGAAGTTCCCACTGGGGTTAATGGGCTGATGCTTTGTTCCCAGGTTTATCCAACAGCCACGCGTGCTTTGGGCCTGGGAACGTGCAGTGGGATGGCCAGAGTGGGAGCCCTCATAACCCCATTCATCGCACAGGTAAAACCCCTTCTCCCGAGGCTGAAGGCACAGGATGGTGATGGAGAACCTGCTCTGCTGCTGTAAGAACCAAACCAAGGGCAGTCCGTGTGCGATGTGTTGAAGGAGGGCCGTTGTTGCCTGTTTCTTGAGGAGAGTTCAGGCTCATCTCTCAATTTACCTCTTGCTCCAGAGGTCCATATGTTGAGGGATAAATAACCAAGAAGCAGGCTGCTGGATGAGACTGAGGGCACCTTGGAAGCCACGACCTGGAGATGGGATTTGTGCTATTAGTATTTGTATTTCCTTCTGTGCTAAGGCTCAGGGGTACTATTGTGTATTTTCTGCCTTTTTTTCTGCAGGTGATGTTGGAATCCTCAGTCTATTTAACGCTGGTGGTTTACAGTGGATGTTGCCTGCTGGCCGCCGTGGCTTCCTGCTTCTTGCCCATCGAAACAAAAGGTCGTGGCTTGCAGGAGTCCAGCCACAGAGAATGGGGACAGGAGATGGTCGGGAGAGGATCTCACTCCCCGGGGGTCACCAGGTCAAACTCCGGATCCCAGGAATGATGGGACATGAAAACCTGCTGAAAGAATGGATGATATGAGCAAGGTCTCTTTCACAGAAAAATCCAAGCCTGAAGCATAGCAAGCTGACCATACCGTCACTGCCAATGTCATGTGTCAAACTGCAGGAGCTGTTGGGTCAAACCTAAGCAAATCGTGTCTCTGCTGCTCTTTGCTCACACTCATAAAAACTTTACTTCTGTCTTGAGAGGCATTTGATCCAGATGTCACTTGAAATTTAGCAGGAAGGGGTTTTCTTAAGTCTGTTGTGCTTGCATGGTCAGCTATTCAGCTTAAAATGTCCCGTGTCAAGCAAATAGCTAACTGAATGCAACTCAGTATAAGCTGTAATTAAAATAATGTACTCTTGATGCCTAAAAACAAAAGATTCATATTTATTGTGTACTGGCATAGCACACGGTGGATTCCATACACTACAGAGTAGGTTTAATGAATTAGATGCCTGCCTTGCACTTTTTAGCAACCACCAACAACAACAACAATGAAGTGTGATAACGGCAAACCAGGCGATGCTTCCCAGTTCCCTTGCTTATGGGTTCTGTTCCTTGAAAATTGATGGGCACTGAATGCTTGGAAACGATGTTCTGAATGTTTCTCCCATCCAAGGCAGGTAGTTTGAGCCAGCAAGGAGTGATATTTGTTGCAAAGGTGGATGTAAATCATGATGGTCCGGAGCAGAATTGGACTTTTCTACCATTGCCAAAAGCATTGAGCACTCTGTCTGCTGCTTGGTGAGGACTGCTTCAGCTGTGCCGGTGTCTCTGTGTGTGTGGAGATGCACGCTGTGGTTTTCTGCTTGGGTCCAGGTATGTTTCTGCTCAATTTGCCTAAGTACGTCCTTGCGGTGCCGTGGCCAAAACCTTTGAGAACAACGCCCTGGTCTGCACAGCTGCGTGTCGCGGTTCGGCTGGGGCTGCTTTCCAGTGTCTCCCAACAGAAGGTGACCTCCTGCTATGGCTGCTGGTTGTAACTTGACCATAACGTCAAGCTGGTGACACAGGAATGGAGCTGGCATCGTGTCATAAATGAACAAAACTCAGCTGCAATCGTCCTAGGATGAGGAACTTCGCTTCTCCACTCCTCGAGGTCGATGATCTTGGCTGAGAATGTAACAGAGCTCAGGTGAGGGTGAGTTGGTCTTGTCTGTCCAAAATCTGTCCCTCTGCAGGCAGGCAGACTGCAGAGCCTGTGGATGTGCAGTGAGGAAACTCGTGAGGAAGCGGGGGACACATCTCATCCGCGTCTCAGTTTATTTTCAGGGTTCCAGACTGTGGAAAACACACACAACCAAATGTGAGCTGGACTAAATGCTCATCGCTGGGCTGGGGGAAGCAATACATTGCTATGGGATGCACGGTCAGTTGTCTCACATAAATGTTGGTAAGTGTGCAACAAATTTTGCACGGTAGAATATTTTAAGTATTCTGGGAACCAAGCCCCTTTTCTGTGGGGCAAGAAGAGGTCACAAGGTCCATGTTTGGGTGCAATACAAATGAACACAGCTGGAGTTCAGCTTTCACGCAGGATTTTGCAGTACTGTAGTGCAGTATAATGCTCCAAGACGTGGTAGGCTAATTCCTTAAAGAAACTGAGGAAACTCAGCCTAATAAAAAAGGCCAAAGAGGTTCTTGATCTTCTGTGTGTGGGTATCTCCTGCTGAGAGGAGTCGAAGTTGGACAAGGCACCAAAACGTCTGTCCCTTCATTTACTGCTCCGTGATGGCCACTGCAATGAAAGCCCCCAGAAGGGGTTGGTCTAAACACTTCCAGTTCAAGTTCCAGTCGATCCCAAATTAATGGAGAGGATCAGAGGTGAGACTGAAGATCAAGTGCATGGACCCGTGGCCCGAGGAGTGCCGCCTTGCAGCCTGCCACTGAGCGTGGCTGTTCTTGAGCGCCTTTGGTTAAAACTCTGCTTTTCCACTGTTAATGTTCACACAGCACTTCATTTTTTGAGTCAATATTCAACAGTTGTAAAGGACTGCATTGCAGTGGCCTTCGAAGTGTGCATTCAGAGAGTTTTATGTGAAGTATATATATATATATCTCATAAATGTGCACATATGTATACTTCAAATAAAATATCCCAGGTAAAGATTTATAGGTAATGCGAAACCTTTTGATGCTGTTGAGGAGTTCAGTTTTAACCTGTGACATTTACAGTATTTAAAAAAAAAACCACAGAAGAATTGAAGGCATTTTTGCTTTTCACTCTTGAACTCCACGTTGCAAATGTAGATCATGATATAAACGCCACGATTGGCCATCGTCATCCTTTGGGTCTTAAAAGACAGCGATGCCCAAAGCGCGATCCAAAGGTTGGGAGATTTCCCCATGGATATTTGTGGGCTTAGGATCAGGTAAATGGAGGAGAATGGGTGATCCCACCTCATGGAAATTGTAGATCATGATATAAACACCACGATTGGCCATCGTCATCCTTTGGGTCTTAAAAGACAGCGATGCCCAAAGCGCGATCCAAAGGTTGGGAGATTTCCCCATGGATATTTGTGGGCTTGGGATCAGGTAAATGGAGAATGGGTGATCCCACCCCATGGAAATCAGGAGGGGAAGCAGCTGAAATTCAGGTTTTGCAGGTCCCTGCGTGTTGTTAATGGTGGAGGGACATTTGAGATGGCTCACCGAGAAAATGAAGAACATTGGGGTTGATACACAATAGCCTATAAATAACCACGAGTCATATTTTGTTAATATGGCAACACCGTTGTTGTATATAATAAGCTTCCAAAGATTGTTTTACACACCGTCGAGTGTTTTTCACTGATGAAGGAATTGCTACAGCTTGTTCATTGAAAACAACAGAGGGAGGTAATTTTGAATTACAACGGAGAGCAAACACATCTGTGGGACTCAGAGATTTGCTGACTGTCCAATGTATAAATGTGGGAAAAATAATTCTCCAAGTGTGCTTTGATGGAATGATTTCTTATTCCTAAATGCTTGCCGGAAGAACATTGAATGTTTTCCTGTGTTTGAATGTACAGTTTCTAAGCTGGATACATTTTAATGTTTAAAAACTTTGTGTCTATCGAGCTTGTTGTAAAATATTCCTTTTGTTCCTATGTTACTGATGCAACATTGGATAGTTTAATTCCTCACTAGATATTTTATGTTAAACAAATAAATAGTTTTTTCAGTAAAAAAGCTTTTGGCTGTTCTGTGGGACTTGTACGAAGGGTCGGGAAGTTGAACATTTTTGGTTGGTTTATACCATTTTTGTTCAGTTTATACCATTTTTGGTCGGTTTATACCATTTTTGTTCAGTGTATATCATTTTTTGCTTGGTTTATACCATTTTTTGCTTGGTTTAATACCATTTTTGCTTGGTTTATACAATTTTTGTTCAGTTTATACCATTTTTGGTCGGTTTATACCATTTTTGTTCAGTGTATATCATTTTTTGCTTGGTTTATACCATTTTTTGCTTGGTTTAATACCATTTTTGCTTGGTTTATACAATTTTTGTTCAGTTTATACCATTTTTGGTCGGTTTATACCATTTTTGTTCAGTGTATATCATTTTTTGCTTGGTTTATACCATTTTTTGCTTGGTTTAATACCATTTTTGCTTGGTTTATACAATTTTTGTTCAGTTTATACCATTTTTGGTCGGTTTATACCATTTTTGTTCAGTGTATATCATTTTTTGCTTGGTTTATACCATTTTTTGCTTGGTTTAATACCATTTTTGCTTGGTTTATACAATTTTTGTTCAGTTTATACCATTTTTGGTCGGTTTATACCATTTTTGTTCAGTGTATATCATTTTTTGCTTGGTTTATACCATTTTTTGCTTGGTTTAATACCATTTTTGCTTGCTTTAATACCATTTTTGTTCAGTTTATACCATTTTTGGTTGGTTTATACCATTTTTGTTTGGTTTATACTATTTTTGTTCAGTTTATCATCAGAGATTTGGGGACTGCGCTGCTGTGTGGCCTCAGCCAGGGCTCAGCACTTTGCGGACCTGACTCGTTTTGCGCATTTGGACATAAAGAAGAGCCGCAGGACTCGTTTTCGCATCACGAGTAACCTCACAGATAACCACACTTAAATAGTTGTCAAATTCTCCTAAGGTCTTTAGTTGATCTTTGCATTTAATTCAGTTTGGACAATAAAAACCAGTCAGGTTTGCTTCGTGCCTATGGGTGTGGTTGTGGGTCACAGCCACCAGTGGGACCAGTTGGTGACTGAGGGGGGGCTGGATCACGGGAGCAATATGTAGGGAGGATATTCATTCTTCTGTGTTTTCTGTGGACTTTTTGGCATCCTCAGCCATTTCTAAAGCTGATTCTGTGTTCCCAAATGCCAGAGCCGCTGTTTGCTTACAGAGGGTGACTTTACTGCTACTTGATGTGTTTCCAGCTTTGTTCTGTATCGCAGGCGAGCGTTGTTGGGAACTGTGAGTTCCCAAAATGTGCTGATGCCAGCTGCAGAGAGGAGGTTTTGTCAAGAGCCGTCATTAAGAGGAGAATTAGATATGCAAATATTACCTTTATTGTGCACGCAGTAACTTGTGGCCTTTAAGAAAATAAGCAAAATCAGATTTCAGACAAGATCACACCTCTAATCATTTCTGTTTGTTTCCAAAGAGGTCAGAGCACAGCTCCTGTGGGCTCTAAGATCAGAAGAATCAACTGCTTATTGCGAGCTGTATGATGACTTGCTGCTCCCCTGCGAACCCAGCGTAGCTCCTCTGAAATCAGGCAAGGGGGGTTGGGTTTACAGCAGTGCAAGTGGGAGGAGAATACGGTCCTTGGTATCTCTTATGGGGAATAAGTGAAATGAAATAAGCCCTGAACAGCTCCTGCTGGAGCGGTGTCGCAGACCCAGCTCCTCCAAGAGGCACAACCTGCTCCGAGCCACGGCTCACAGCCGGAGGAAATGAGAGACTGAAGGGCCCGTGGGAGTTTTGGGGACGGGAACAGCTCTTTTTCGTCCGCTCTCTGCTATATATAGAGGTTGGCAAGTAGGCAGGGCTGGGACATGTTGCTTTTGTTGCTAAAAACATCATTTGGAAAGCCCATTTTAGGCAGCGGCTGCTGTCTAGCACCAGATACACTAACCAGGTGCTGTCGACCCATGCTTTGTCCTGGCGTGAACGTAAGGAAAGCCGTTGTAACCGGAGCACGTGCAGCCGGAGCTGCGGGCGCTTCCCTGGGAGCTTCAGAGCCTCTTCCTACTAAGGAGCTTTTGCCTCCTGGGGGGGAGCTTGCAAATCTAATTACACACCGGGTGTCGGCGCCGCCGGCGCGGACCTCAGGTGGCACCGGCTCCGTTTCAGATCCCGTCCCATGGTGCAGATGAACCGCAGGACAGCAGGGATTTCAGCTGAACCCTGCCTGCCCTTTGCAGACCGATCCCCGGCACCGACTTTGCCCCAGATAATTAATTCAAAATAAGCCTTTCATATTTTAAAGCGTGTCCTTTGGGTGCGTTGTGCTAGGCTGGGGTGGAGGGACCTCAGCCAGCGACAGAGCTGGCAGTGACCTGAAACGGAGACGCCGCAAACCGACGCTGGAGCTGAGGGGAGGCCGGCACGGCCCGTGGGCATCGCCGTGGTGTTCCCATCTTTCTGCCCCAGATAATTAATTCAAAATAAGCCTTTCATATTTTAAAGCGTGTCCTTTGGGTGCGTTGTGCTAGGCTGGGGTGGAGGGACCTCAGCCAGCGACAGAGCTGGCAGTGACCTGAAACGGAGACGCCGCAAACCGACGCTGGAGCTGAGGGGAGGCCGGCACGGCCCGTGGGCATCGCCGTGGTGTTCCCATCTTTCTGCTGTGATTTCTAAGCTACGGCTGT
>NW_010184585.1:2540-6029 GCF_000695765.1 Mesitornis unicolor | reverse complement strand
CCCCGCCGTGCCCGTAGTTGTGGAGCACCTGGGGAGAAGAGAGGGGGAAAAAAGCCCGAAGCATTTTATTAAAATCCACGTATTGGGTTTTATTAAATGGGGACACGGTGTTGGCATGCACGAGGGCCGTACGCTTACGGGCTCCCAGCAGAAAACCACGCTGCTTTAAATGCTGACACCAAAACGTGATTTCCTGTGCATTGTGTGGTTCTGGGAGCAGCAGAACCCAGGGGTTTTGGGTTGTTATCGGGTTTTTTGGTGTCTGTTAAGGACTAAGCCCCAGCTGCAGGTTTTCCTTTGGCAGAAGCGCTCCCTGCCCCCTCTCCCTGTAAAACCCATCAAAACTTCATCTCTCTGCTACTGCAACTGGCTCGAAGATTCACCCATTATTAGTGGGGAGATGGAGTGAGGACCAACAAATGCCAGGTGTTGCTGCAGCACTGCCGAGGTCACGGTGACCGACGCACAATTAGCGCGGTTGTTAATGACGCTGTGCGCGATACCTCTGCCCGGAGACCCCCGTGGCGGACGCTCTCCCGCTCCAGGCGAACGCGGGGCCGCGCTGGTCTCAGGCCGCTCCACTCCCCTACGATCTTCGCTTCCTGAAACCAAAACCACGTCAGCGCTCACGCCACATTTTTCCAAATCACAGCAGCCAAAGCTCACGGCGCCAAGCAATCCGTGAGACCAGGCCTCTCAAAATGAGGGGGGACAGAGGCTCCCCCAGCCCCGCGGCTGCACCAGCTCCTGCGATGCTGCAATGGGCGACTGGGCAGAGCGATTTGGGGTCCCAGCCCACACGTTGCCAGCCTGCAGCAGAGCCAGCGAGCCCAAACCACGGTGCCAAAGCCCACTCTGTCACTCACATAAAGCCCCAGATTTTGCGGTTTGACTGCAGCACCCAAGACCCCATCCCCAGCAGTGGGTGCTGATTTGGGGTGACCCACCTGGAGCGCGGGGAGCAGCCTGCAGCAGCGCTCCCAGATGGTTTTGTGGTCCTGGGCGCTGTTTTCTTCGCTCCAGTTGCCGTGCTGGTAGATCCCTCCCAGGATCGTGAACTCACTCCTGTCCCAAAAGCCAAAGGAGGTGGGTGGTGGTGAGTGTCCCCAGCTGTCCCTTGCTGGGCCGTCACGCAGAGGGACTCTGCATGCGTGTGATTTAAGGATCCTGCTACGTTCTGAGCTTGCAATGTATTCCTGATGGAGAAACTTATGCCACGCAGGCAGAAAGTGATGCCTGAACGTCTGCTTGTGAGCATGGCACCCATTAAATGCTATCGGCATCCCAAAGGGCCTTGCCTGGGAAAACCAAACAGTCACAGTTCCAGGTCCTTCCTCTGGGAGCCAGCCCAGCTCTGACAGCTCGAGCTTAAATAAGCACAGGGAATCCGTGTGTGGCTGGGACTGCCATCAGAAATCACTTGGGATACTTTGCTCTGAGCATCCGAAGTTCCTGTTGGGCTTTGAATAAAGCAGAAAGGATTCCTGCCACTGGTTTTAATGGGAGCAGGAATCAGAAGAGCCTTTCCCCTCGTGGAGCTGGTGTATGGCAGTTCTGTCAACACCACTGACAAAAGAGCTGGGTATGAAGGTGAAATTTGGGTTCTCTCCCAAAATGCTTGACCCACTGTCAGTGTTTGGCTCTTCTGAGGATGTGGCCAGGACTGGCATTTTGCTTTGGTGGGATTTACCCTTGGAAAAGGACTGGACCAGGGACACTGAAGCCCCATGGCACTGCCTGATCCGAGGGGCATTGGCAGGGCCCTGCGTTCAGCAGCACCAGTGGCAGAGCATCGCTGCTGTCGGCCAGACCTACCCTGGGATGACGTATGGCGAGTTGTAGATTGAGGATTCAAGGTCGTGAGTGATTATAAAATGCTTCAGCCACGGGGCCACGACCTGGGAGAGGAAGGGGAGAGGGTCACGGAGAGATGGAGAGTGGGATCCCTGTGCTATCCCCATGGGAAGGCACAGAGATGGGATGGGACTGCAGGTAGGCAAGTGGGGGAGCATTGTACCTGGTGTGAGTCTGTGTTCCCTGAATAACTGTCCCCTTTTCCCAAGGATTTTATATCTTTTTATAATAGTGCTATGGCCTGCCCCTGCCTTCACCCGATGAAGAAATGGGCTGGAGCTCAGGTGTCCCCACAGCTGACCCCGGATCCAGGTTTCCTGCTCTGGCGCCCACGCACCAGGGGTTTACATGGCTGAAGTTTGCTGGGAATGCCAGCGTGGGTCCAGCCTATGAGCCTGCGATTTGCCCCAGAGGGCACAGACAACCTCATGAGTTCCTCCAAAAAGAGGGGACACAGCCCTGCACCCGCCTCACCTTTATGACCTGCCCACGGCCGGGCTGGAGCTCCGGGTCGGGCTGCAGCTCCCCTGCGCGTATCCCAGTGCAGTTAATGACAACATCCACACCCTGGGCAAACAGCTGAGGAGAGACACACAGTGAGCAGTGCACAGAGCGGTGTCTCCCGGGACGCTCCCACGGGGGCACCGAAGCTGAGCCCAATTCTTGGTCCAATACTTTGGTAATGAATAAACCATAAGGGCTGGATCCAGGGCACAGCTCCCCCGGCCAAATGTGCTCCCCCGTCCCCTCTCAGCCATCTCTTGATGCCCAAGAGCCTTTATTTTTCTTGGTAGGATTTATTTCCCAGACCTTGGCATGCTCCTGCCTGACCCAGCCGTGCCAAGGGAGACCTCAGAGCATCCCATGCCCACTGGAAGCTGCTCCTCCCTGCTCTGCCCAGCTCCACATCACCACTCACCTCCTGGAAAGATTCCACCTTCTTATGGAAAAACTTCACCCCTCTCCGCGTTAACCTGGGCAGAACACGTTCATTTGTTACCAGCGAATGAAGAGCAAATGTAGCGTTCAAATTAGTGCTGGGAATTGATGCCCTGAGTGGGTACGGCTTGTTGCTCCCTGTAATAAACGTGCGTGGTCTTTTTGGTGGTTCCTAATGATCTCCGGCCATCAGCTCATTTCTCTAACAGTGATCAGTCCTGTTAAGCCCTGTATTAAAACTCTGGGATCTCTGCTGGGATAGGGCACCCGCTCTGCATTAGAAAGGACACAAACCAAGCCCTGAGTTGCTAAAAGCCTAAAAGCTGTGGCCAAAAGCAGCTCAGATGCAACTGTGTCTTATTTTTATCATGCAAAAACACTCTCCTGTTGTTGTTCAAGTTGTTGTTCCCATGGGGAGGCTGTAGGAATTCCTGACCCCTTTCCTCACATCCCAGGGATGCATCCCCACCTCCCTCCTCCTTCGGCTCATCCTTGCTCTGCGGGATGCAGGGCAAGGACTGCTGGAGGATGCCAAGGTGGAAGCCACCAGCACCTTGAGCAGGGCAGAGGTGCAGCAGCATGCAGGGCGGCCACCTCACATCAACGCTGCCAAAATTCAACCACCAGCTCGGCAGGAGAGAATTCGGCTGTGCACTGACCTGTTGGTGAGCCACGGCAGGTACCGCCTGCCTTCCA
>NW_010184585.1:552-2509 GCF_000695765.1 Mesitornis unicolor | reverse complement strand
GGGTCCCGCCTCCCTTCCAGTATCAGCTTCGTGTTGACCCAGCCATAGCTGAAAGCAGATGGGGAGAGAGAGCCGTGAGGACGCGTGTGGTGTGTTCCCCTCTGTTTACAGCATAAAACACCTTCTGCTGATTTGCTTCCCCCAGTTTGACAATATCTGGTGAAGTAAAAGGGGCTGGAATGGTTTGTGTGCTGCTTTTTCGGCTTCTTTGAGGTGTTTCCTACTTATTTTAAAGCTGCAATGAAGCCAGGCCACTTCTGTACCCACAGTTTCTCGTCCTCGCTGGGACCATCCAACCATACCTGCACTGCCTGGGGAAAGCACATCAGTGACTCCCCAAAATAACGGACTGAAAATACCTGTATCCAGGGAACATTTCGAGCTCTTTAGGTGTCAAGTTCCTGAATCCCAGGACAATGTTCTTCCAAGATGGGTCCTGTGACAGGGAAAAATTATCCAAGCTCATTAATGAACCCGAATGGCCACAATGAACCCACTGTGCCACCATAAGGGGACACATCCCACCCCAAAGGGACTCGGGGCTCTTCCAGCTCCCACCCTGGGAGGGCTCAGACCTTATTTTGTACCAATATTGCACTGCAGGACCCAGAAAACACCGAGTCCTGGGCAAACTGTCACGAGACAAACTTGGAAAGATTCGGGAGCATTCAGAGCATTGCCTAGGATGAAGGACAGCCCTGCCCACCCCCACGCAAACTCCGAGCTGGAGCCCTTCCCAGCCCTGGCTGCGACTTGTTCCTCACCGGCACTGGCTGCGTGAACAGGTTGTAGCCAGAAACGAGGAACAGTCCCATTTCCTTCGCCACCGGTGAGCCCAGGTATCCCAGGAGGAAATCGAACGTCTCTTTATTCCACACCCTGCAGTGAAAACAGGAGAGCGGTGACTCTGCCAGCCCCACGGAGCTGTGCCCGGGCAGCTCAGCCCCACGGCACCAGCTTCCCCACCCTCCTCCTCCTCCTCTTCCTCCTCCCTTACGTCTCCTGCAGGTTGCTGTGGTCGTTCAGGTAGGGCTGCCACAGGCCGGCGGCCCCGTCGCTGGTGGTGTGGGGTGTGTGGCGGTCGGCGTAGATCTCCATCTCCAGGTTGGGCACCAGGCTGTGGTACTGCTCGTGGATGCACAGGGCAGTGGAGAGGCCGATCACCCCGGCCCCGATGACGGCCACACGCATGGCTCCGGCTCTCTGCAGTGGGGGAAATTCTTGAGGGGCAGTGCTGGGGCTGGGGAGGTGCTGGGACACGCAGGCTCCAAAATCATGGATGAGGGGGTGCAGTTTGCCACGGTTGCAAGGGAATGTTTTCCCATTGCTCGCAGCCCTCATGCTCAGGGCAGCATCCCTGGCTCTGCTCCCCTCCACCCCCTGACTTTTCCCTCTTGATGGAGCTTTCTCTCCTTTTCCAGCCCTGTGATCACTGTCTGGGCCGAGAGGGACCAAGGATTGATTCAAGAAAGGGCTGGGGATAAAATGGGGCAGATCCCCTAGGCCTGGGTCCCAGCCCTGGATGCTCAGTGCATGGGGAGGGACACCAGCAGCACCCCAGACCTGTTTCTGGGCAGCACGGATAAACTTCATCGTTTGATTTGGATAAGGCAAAGATCAGCATCTCCGCTGTGAAAGGCAGCCTGCAGCGGGACTGACATTTGCCAGGATGCAGGGATGAGTCATCCGGATGGCGAAGCACCGGCAGCAGCAGGAGATCCACGCTGCTTCCCATCTGCCGTGGTTTTATAGCCCGCGGCAGGCAAGAACCAGGGCCCCCTCCTGGACCTGCAGCTACAAGGATGCACCCCTGCAGCCCCAGCCAAGGAGGCACCCGCCTCGCTGGTCAATAAATCACAGAAACACAGGTTTTTCCACCAACTTACCTGCACAGTGCGTGGTCCTCGGGGTGGCTGCTGTGGTTTTCAGGGATTTCAGCAGAGCACCCTTCTTGAGG
>NW_010184585.1:0-481 GCF_000695765.1 Mesitornis unicolor | reverse complement strand
GTCCCGCCCCCAGGCCACGGGGACAAAGTCTGTGCTGGGGACCCGGGGAGGTGGAGTCCCCTGTGCTGGACCCCGCACGGCACGGGCAGCCGGCCCCGGAGCCGCTCCTCTGAAAGGAAAACGGGGTCACTGCAGTCTGTGGCGAAACGCCACCATTGACTCTTGTGACCGTGTGACTGCCAGCTGTCCCCATGGGTCCTGGCCAGTGGGGATGTGGGGATGGGACTCTTCAGTCACCGGATTCATGCAGGATCTGGGATAACTGGGTGCTTTGGTGTTGATTTTTGCATAGTAAGGGGGAAATGGCATTGCCTCCTTCCTGATAGACCCCAGGCACTGTGCCGCCCAGCTTCCCCCTCTCACCGGTCAGATGGCTTCGTTGCTCATTTCTAAGCTGCCTTTCCCTTCACAAAACCCAAAACTTTGGGTTCTGTTGGTGTGGGTACCATTACCAGCAGCAGAGGAAGCCCTGGAAGCATCC
>NW_010184584.1:0-39969 GCF_000695765.1 Mesitornis unicolor | reverse complement strand
GGCTGCCACCGCTGCCTCAACCCGGAGCTCCCTGGGCTCCGCTCAGGCTTTCTGCCCGGGCAGCTCTGAACATGCTCTGGAAGCGGGTGGATGTGCGGCAAATAGGGAGATCAGCATCGCTATTATTATTATTATTACTCCGTGGCTCAGCCCCGGGTCTCTGGTTTCATTTCCTTTTTCCTGATCACGATTCAAATACAATAGAAGGAAATCACACTTAAAGAGACAGCTGCCCATTTCTTAACTGGACTCCTGGGGATTTAGCAATACAAACAGCAGCATCACGACTCTCTGGGTTTCTTAAAGAGACAGAGCTGGGGCTTCCCAGAGCCGGTGCTAGGAGCTGACGTTGCATTTTCACTTTACAAGGGCATTTAACAATGGACAGGGGTTGCTCAGGTACGAAGGCAACCTGAAAATGATCCCAAGGGCTGGAAAAAAATAAGTCCCTGGTTCCATACTACTGGCTTCTTCTCAGCTCCACACAGGATCCAAGTGACAGTTACCGTCTCTCTCCCCTCCTATCCCTCTCTTTCTCTTACACATATATGCACATGCCCCCCCACACATATTTTTGTACAGTACCTTGAGATCCACAGGTAAAGAACCTAAGTATTATTTTTCTATCTAGGTTTCAAATTGGTCAACTAAATGGTGTCTTATGTGTATCCCCTAGTGAACATTTACAGGTGTCTGCTTCCAGACATCCCCTAGTTCTTGGCAAGCGATATAACAAATTTATATCTTGACACTGTTTGATGTTAATGAGCTATAAAAGCAAGAGAGTACGAAGTATCGATCTGTAATTAATCACATAGAAGCTAAAGATGGGAAAATCTTGTCTGAATATCTCTGTTTCCCCTCCCACCCTTCCTCCTCTCTATCAGCACAGCACATCCCGGAAAGGACTGATTTACTGATTTACAGAATGAAAACTATTACAGCAATTATAGCATTTCCCAGTCTCTGTGGCATTAGATGCTGGCCATTGCTGGAGGCAGAGTTCTGGATGAGATGAACTGCTTGCCTTGTTAATTCCTTTAAAAACAGTAAGAAAATATCTGTAATAAAGTACTAGTGAATGGAAATACTTCACTTCTGTATTAATTCCCAGAAGAGAAATGTATTTGATGTCTATTTTTATGACTGCATTCTGATTTTTTCAGCTTTTTGGCAGCTAGGGGTATAATATCTGCAATACATTAATGAGCCCGATTCAAAGATTAGTGATGTCAGCAGAAGGAGTGTTATTCATTTCAAGGGGCTTTGAACTAAGCTCTTGCAATACTTTAGAACCATCACTCGTCATTAGAACACATCTTATTCTTTAAAAACATTATCTCTGATGTATTTTAAGCTATTACATATGACAGTCACCCTTATTTCTGTTAAAGGAGAAGGCTCTTTTGTTAGGTTTTCACAGACAGGACTGAATTAAATGATGACTATTTAATTTCTTATGTATTTACACTGTGAACAGAAAAGTAAAATGTAAACCTGCCCGGAGGACTGACTACTTAAACTATTGCAAGAACAACATACTCGCCCCCCCCACTCCCCCCCACCCCGAAAGAAAATCTGCTGGGAATTTTATTATGTTGGCTTATAAAAAAAATCATCAAAAACATTCATAAGGACTTCAAACGTTAAAAGACATTTCTGTGAGCTTGATTTCTCCTGGCTCTGTGTCTTAAGGTTTAATAAAGTATAAATTCTGAGTCCAAATTGCCCTGTTGATTGGGGTATTCATATTCTGAATAGCTCTTGATGGAATAATGTGAACAATTCCATAATGCCAGGTAAATTTTCTGGTTTCAGATGACACAGTTGTGCATACACTACAGATTCACTGGCATGCTGCCTCTCTTCTGTTTATTTTACTAAAATTTACAGGAAATCAGTATATTTAAGAACTGTGTTTCTTTGTCCATCTAAAAGAGATCAGCTGGTTCAAAAGTTTTGGTGAGGGACAAAAACATTGACACTGACACATAAGGAATTACTTAATTCCTTAGAAAAACAACATTAAAATGAGGACTTATGATATACAGTAACCAGTGATTATTGGAAAATATTTTTTTTAAGCTTTTGCAATGTCTGTAGTCCTTGTTTTGGTCAGGCTTCCTCAGGTCTAGCAGATAATCTCTCTGAAGCTGATGAGGTATTTCTCATATTTGGAGCTGAGTGCATGCACTGCTGGACAGACCAAGAACCTGCAGAAAGCTTTTCTGCATAAAACCAGTGGAACAGCATGCAAAAAAAAGAAGCTGGAGAAGACAATTTGTATGTGTTTTATTGTAATCTTTTTCAGTCAGATCCAGAACAAACTTCCTAGAAAAATGTCAGTACCTGTGATAGTGCTGGGATCACTCCATGGTCTTGCAGACACCACGTGTCTCCTCGCCTAAAGTAATTGTAATTAAAACTGCGAGGTTATTTCTTGTTTTCTCTTTGTCCTGTGAAGGATTGATGCTAGGCTAAGTGGAAAAAAAAAGCAGTCAATTTGATGATACATAGCACAATAAATGTGTTGCTCCACCGTGCTTAATGGGACAGTGCTTGAACTTGACCTGCTTACCAAGCTGCTGGGGGGTGTTTCGCCCCAGTGGCAGTTCTGGAAACACCTTGTCTTCACCTTTCTGAGCTGGCAGTGCCAGTTCCCACTAGATTTGCAGTAAAAAGCCCAGCAAGAAGGTTCTCAGTGTGCTAACCAAGAGTTGCATTTTCTAACACCTTGGAGGAACAGAGAGAGATACACTTTTTTGGGACAATTCAGTTTTCATTTATTGCATTTACATATAATAAACTCTTGCTCTGGACAGTGAAATTTGCCATTTCCAGCTGAGGATCGTTGTGTCCCACCAGCAGAGATGACCAGTAATCAAGAGTGACTTCTTTTTTTTCATCTTGGGCAAGTCCCTTAATACCTCTTTGTACCTCATTGCCTCAGTTTTCCCATCTGCAAATGTTTACTTCCCTCAGCAGAATTGGCTGTTGATTTACTTTTGACTCCCGCTGAATAATGTTCCCAAAGACAAAGCGTTATTCAACACTAGAATTGGTGCTGCCGACATTTCCTGCACAGAAACAAAAAGACTAGCACTATTTTTAGTGAGGGCTTTTCTTTCCATTGTCCCTTTCTCTGTGAAGCTGTATTTTCCAGGGCTTTTTAGTGCAGCTTTTTTTGTGTTCGACGATTGAAAATCCTAAGGGATGAGTTTTGGTTTCAATTAACTTCTACTAATGTAGATCATGCTATAGACTTATTCTTGGAGCATGACTGAGATCAAATCTGCTGTTCCAACTGCATTTAACATTCAGTGCTTGGAATAATGTGCCATGGATAAATTGGCTGCACTTTTCCCTATATTTCTCAATATAAAAATTTTATGTAAAACTGCATCTTTTCTATGAGTGGCATCATCTAAAGAAATAGCTCAACACACCTATTTCCAAAGAAACATCTCCTTCCTGGACTCAGTGAGTATTTTCAGCTTGGTTTTGGAAGTCTGCTCCTTCAAGGTCACAGGATCATCTTCATCACCACCACCACTCAGACTCAGGTTGTTCCTACCTTTATTTCTTTAGTATATTCTAGCTTTATTACCCCTAGAGCTTATGGATACTATTGAACTATTTTGAGTCACCCTCATTTATAGACAAGTCTGTGTTTAGTAAGATTAACCTTGCTGCCCTTAATAGTCAGTAATGCCTGTTGCTTAAAGTACAGTTTATGAAGATCGAAGTCTCTGCATAGATATAAGAATTAAATCTCCGTGACAGTGGCCTAAATTTTCTGTTAACGCTTTCTGTGGGATAGAAAAGTCAAGACCATGGCTAAAGGTGCATGATTAACATGAAAGGTGGCAGAGAAAGAAGAATAAGGATTTCTGGGATTTGGGTTGTGTTCTGCCAGTGACCTGCCATTTGGTGTTAGAATAACCACTGCTCCACTCTGTTCCTTAGTTCCTATTTGCAAAATGGAAGACTCTTCCTCCTTCCCACCGCATACTGGACTGAAGCTTTGACATGCCAGACCTTTGGATGATGCTCTAAAGACACAGAAAGTTTGGGTTAGTTTTGCTTTTTTGAACACAGCTTTGACACTGCAAAACAAGTTGGGCCCTTGGTCTCTGTAAAAGAGTACAGAACACCAGGAGGACTACAAACCAACTACTGCTGAGGACATTTGACTATGCCACTGGAGAATCAATGCCATAGCGATAGTTACTCATACCAGCACTCTGTAATATTAATGGCATGAAAGGCACTACATAATTCAGTGAAGAAAAAAATACATATTTATTGCCTTTTCATGGAACTGGAAATGTTTTTTTTAGCCAGTAATTTCTGTTCTGCTCTGCGCAGTCTCCACAAGCGCTGGTTTGCTGTTTTTGGGGGGCTTTTTTCATATCAAAGACTCCACATCATGCTCCCCACTAGCATATCTTCTAACTTTCCTGAGGATAGAAATGGTCATAGCAAGGATAAGGAGTTTTCCTTGAGTGATTACCAAGTGCACTAACTTTAATGTACGTCAGAGGCTTTTGGTAAAGTGTGATTCAGAAGACTTAAAGACTCCTGTCCAAGGACACATTTCTCTTTCTGGGAGTTAACCTTTCCTTTGAACTGGAAGAAAATAAACCAAAACAATAAAAACCACACTCAGTGCGAGGTTTGCCCTGGGACTGTGAGGTCCAGACGTTAGATAAGAAGCCCCGTGCATAAAGAAGTTTGAGCAGTTACAAAGTTTTGTTATGTTTTGCCTTATTTTCTTCAACAAGCAACAAAGATTAAAAAAAAAACCACCCAACCCAACTCTGTGTTTATAGCTGAGAGAAATCTTTGACTGCAGGTCACACCACGGATGATGAAAAGTAAGTTACAGGCAGTCAGATGAAGGGATATTTCACTACAAAAATGTGAAAGGCTCCCCCTCCCTGCTTCCTCTCTTTTCTTTTATTGATTTCTCTTGCTCCTGTCAAGCCCTTGCTGCCTTGCACACAAGCCAGATCCAATTACCCTGTTGTGGTTTTCATAAGGCTACTGCTCTACAGTATAGTCCTTTCAAGTAATTTCTCCTTTTTCCATGGTAAGCACTCTCTCCTATGCTTGTGCATGGGAATCACCCCAGTAAGTCACTGGGTTTAGTTTTTATTTCGGTATTAAATATCTCATCCCAACCCAGACATGTCAGGGGAGAGGCACATAAGAACATAAATGGGATTTGAGTCAGACCCACAAATACTTTTAGTTTAGAAAATAACCTTTGTCTGGGAAAGCAGTTCCCTCGGGGAAAATTTCAGAGGGAGTCATAGACCAACCAGAAAATGTAGCTCATGCTCTCTTGTTTATATATATATATACACATACGTATTGATATGTTTATATGTTTATGTATTTGTATATACATACCCATTTGTACATGCATGTCTATGTAATGTGTATATAATTATATATTTGTGCATGGGTTCATGTATTTGTAGACACACCAAGACTCATACAGACTCGTAAGTCATGTAGCTTCATCTTTTGGTGCCTTCCAAGCTGTTTCCCAAACAAAAGTAGCCTTTCAAGATTACTGCTGGCTCTAGCCAACACACTCTTTGGTGCTATTATCTGACAGAGTCACCAGGTAAATGCAGTAACCCTGGCAGAAAGTCTAACATCATTCCAGGAATACATCAGTCCTCTTGTTCCCCAATGTAATGTTGTTATTTCTGCTTTTAATTCCTTCTAGGACTTTAACATGAGATGAAGCAATCTTCCCAAATTAAATGTAATAGGAGGTAGTTCTAATGAGGAAGTCTGGCGTCACCTAGCTCACATTGACAATCCTACTGCTACCAAGGAGTCAGAGTGGTCTAATGGGCAGCAGGCAGCAGATAGGAGAGATACGTTTTGCTTCCTACTCTGCCGCCAAGTAGAGAACTCACTTGGACAAGACTTTGTGCCTCAGTTTCTCTTTTCCTGGCTGTGTCCTCCTTTTCCAGTCTCTAAACTTCAACCAGGCAAATCACCGTGTTTTTCTGCCATTTCTGGATGTGCCGTTGACTGGCCAAGGAAATAGTGTGACCTCCTGCTGTCCCATCCCAATGCACATGCATACCCTGAAAAATACATGGCCTGGGGACTGTATAATGTGTTTACACTGAGCGTGCAAGTACCATGGACCTTTGGAAAAAAATGGCCAGAACTAAAACAACCAGCTCAATTCAGTATTGCTGCACCAGGTCAAATAAAAACTGCAGTGGAGAGGAGCCAAGTTCACCTCTTTATTTCAGAAGCTGGAGCTCAGCTTCAAAACTCATAATTCACTTTCCCACATCCTCAATAAAAATTCATCTAACATGCTTCATACTGCGAGTCTGTCCAAGCTTCATCCACAGACCAGCATGCTGGACTGCTTCATATTCACTAATTCACCCTACTTCACTGGCACACCTTCAGCAGCTCTTCTAATGCTCTGCAGAAATTTCCTCATTTGGGAATGTCCGATGAATCCTTTAAATTGCTGCTTCTTTTTTTGTTTTTTTTCCTACATAACAAGACTCTGTGGCAGGCATACCGGTCACCTAATTATTGACCTTGGGAAAAAAAGAAGCAGAGTGCATTTAATAACAACGCCAGTGAGCTGAGGCAGCTTTACAATTACGTTGCATAATGTAGTCATGAGAAGAGGGTTACCAGGGAGATAATGGTAAACATCAGCCTTAATTCTGTCTGAAAAATAATTGGAGTGATCTCCCTTTGTGGCTGGGGTAGAAAAGAAAATTGGATGGGTAAATTTCCAGTTACCACGGATGTTAGTAAAACAAGCTGCACTCCACCATCGACCAAATTACTAGCTACGTCTAAATGCTATGGGTATGAATTGTCTGGCTTCCTCTCCATGCACGTAAGTCTGTGCATAAGCATCACTTAAATGAGAAAACAGCATTGGTTGCAGCACAACTGGTATCATACCATGCTGTTACTACATCTCCTGTTTACGGTGGCCCTATCAAACTCTTTGTCTGAGTATTCATCAATCCTGACCTATTTTTAAAATATCTAGCCCTTACAGCCCTTTTGACCTTGTTCATGAGGGTTTAAATTATCCTGGTGCAATCCTTTTGCCTTCACTGGGTTGCAGCATGAGACCCATGGAGGAATCTGAAGCACCTGGCTCATCTCTGGAGCACCCCACAGCTGTTAGCAGTGCCATCTCCTCACTCTGGCAGCATGTGGAGAAGTCATGTGTGTGGCAAAGGAGGAAAGCTGGGATGCCAAGAGGCTTGCTGGCAGAGTATTCGGTCCTCTCCCACCTCATCTGGTCACCACCATCCGTTGCTGATTTTTGCTTCTCTGCTGTTACCAATAGCAGCTCTGTATGGACACGGTGCCACTGGAAGCACAATTAGGGCCGCTCTCAGTTTGGAAATATATCCAGAAGAGGAACAATAGAAATTTTTCTCTGGAGTGCACCCTTCCCTGAAATAGCCCTTTCTAGCTTCTTAGCCCCTTTGAGGACCTCCAGACTCTAATGTCACCTACTCAAATTATCACCATCAAGCTGTGGCTTCTCTTCCTGGTCAGCAGCAACAACGGCAATGCCTGAGAAGGTCTGGCTTGCCTGCATTTTCCACTCCAGCCAGAGCCTCCACCTGAGGCCAGGTGCCTCTCTCATCCTGCCTGTGCTACAGCTCTCTTTCCAGATATTTTAGGCAGTGAGTTCTTCAACCTTTATTTATATTTAGAGCAGGAGTATAATTTCACTGCCACAGGGCCTGAGTGTTTTCAGATTAAATTGGGGTTTCAATTCCCCACTGACTTATTTCTAGTTAACTAAGCACAGTGACATGTATGTGCAGCAAGCAAGTGCATATCACGTATCAGGTGGCCTTGACAGACTTGGTCACTCTGATGGCTTCCATCAAGGTCTCAGGGTGGAATCACTCAGCATCTATTAATATTTAAGTGAAAGCAGTATTAGAAAGTTGCCTGTGTTTTCGGGTGTGAAGTTTCTGTCAGCTCTGCTGCTGCTTTGTAGTGTCTTTGAAGAAGCGGGGACTGACACAGAAGGTCCTGGTGAATCTAAATGGCTGGATCCCAGTAATGCAGGATGTGGCATTGGGAGTGATGGTGGTTATGTGGCATGGAGCAAGAGAACTGGAGGACCAGAGGACAAACCCATGGTGGGCGCATGCTTTCCATGCTTGCATCTCCCATCTGCTAGGTAATTTGTGAGCTTGAGTCCCATTGCCAGGACACAGAGACCTCTTTTTAGCAGAGTGTCCAGGGCATCCACTTCAAACTTCTTCTGGTTCCAGTCAAATGACTTCTTCTCTGCCATAGCTTTCCACCAGCCATCAGTAACCTCAGCACGATCAAGCTCTGCTGGCTGTAAATCCCAAGCCCTGCTAGGCTCGGACAGCATCCAGCACTGCAGTACTGCTGTACACTCCCTTTCTGTTCCTCAACAGATCTCTCTTGGTGTTGAGCCACACTCGTTGGCAAAAACACCTCCTTTAGAGCTGCTTTCTACTACCCAATTAGAAGGCTGTCAGCGACAAGGCCATCACTCCTCCTGCAGCTTCTGACAAGCCTGGACACTGCTATACTGCTGGAGAAGATTAAAGGAGTCTTGCCTTTGTGTTACCCAGCGGCTGTGTGCTCGCCAGAAACTAATTCCCCTTCCCAACGAATGTGTATGTGGAACAACTAATAGGCTCTGTAAGCCTGTCTGCATCCTTTATTAAAAGGAACACACTCTCTAAAGAACAGAGTTGTCTAATACACATTTCTCTACCGTTTCCCCTTTCACCAAGCCTCAAGAGAGTTGCAGTTCCTGAGAATTAGAGACTTCAGGGGAGTGGAGGCACTTTCTAGTAGCTAGGACAGGGCTGGGCATCAGGAATCCTAGATTCTTTTTGATGATTCATTTAGAAGCGATGGTGATTGTGTTCGCTCTCCAGTGATTGCCTTCTGCATGGCACATATTCTGAAACTGAGGAACGGATGGGTGTGCGATGCTTTTACCTCTAAATCACTGGCTCAGATCTGTTCTAGACTGGTAGCAACAGAACTGCATTGTGCTCTGAAGGCTCTTTGGCAGCCAGTGTGAAATGAGTTGAATGACAATCCTGTACATTAACTTTACCACCAAGCATAAAGATTACTGGGTAGTACAAAAGAAATGTTGCCTTAATCTCCTGCAGCAGTACAGAGGTGCTCAGGTTTGCCAGGCACTGGCAGAAGGAGTGATGGTCTTGGGGAGGCAGAGAGGGGGTGGTACCAGCTCTCAACAGCATCCCAGGGTGCATCTGAGAGTGCATTTGGCCCATTAACTTCCAAATTCTAGCTGCATTAGACAGTAAACCTCACTGATGGAATATGTAAAGCTGAAACACAACTAAAATAATTGGTTACTTATAAATTCCATCTAACTCCCCAAGAAGTGGAACAAGCATGTACAGACTACTTAAATCTTGTAAATTCACTTAGCGTCAGATAAAATGTACCTACTTCCACTGGTGTAAATCTGGAGTAATTCTACTAAAGTATAGGACATGCATTAAGCTAGCATCATTGAGAATCATTTTTTAGCTATAAAGAATGATAGACAAATGTCCTTTGAATTCCTGACCCCACTATGAAAATGAAATATAAGATGTGGAAAATCTTTGAAACTGATAGAAATGTCTCCGACTTAGATCTCTCTCCATGAATCAAAACAAGGCACTGTAATCAGCTCCAATTCTAGGTCTATCTGTAGGGAACAAAGTAAACTTAGAAAATTAAATCATTTAACACATTATTTCCTTCCTCATTTCAGTGCTGATTGAGCTTATTGCACAATTTCTCCCCTCCTGCCCTGCAGCTGGGTTATTCTGCAGCCTGTGAGGGCCATGGGTGCTGTTGCAGGGCAGGAAGATCCCCAGTGTTCCTGTTTACTGGAGAGATGGCTACTTTGGGACATTCCCCTTTAGACTCAGAGATTTCTTCACTGCCTTCCTGACAGCTGATTTCCTATTTCCTTTACTACCTGCTGAGTAGGAAACTTAGGACAGACCTAAATGGAGAATATTTACCTACACTGTTACACCATACCAGCAAAATACTGATTTTCTAGCCATAGATTAAACTGCAAGCAACTTCTAGAGGAGTTTCTTCCAGCCTTACTGGGGTGAAACATGCTCTGTTGGCAAAAGAGCAAATTTGCTAGGATGCATTATTCTATTCTAGGAGCTTTTGCCATCACTACTGCGTTGATTGGACATCATTTCTCCTTCCATCTCTGTGCCAGTCCAAATTTGTAATATAGGCTTAGAGTTTGTGGTGTAAGCTTAGAGTCTGTGAACAACACAAGGCTGACTCCAGAATCTGGATCTTCCCCACAACCAAGTATGGCAGAAATTATGTATTTTAAGCTTACTTCAAGTTTATGTTTGGGGAAAGGCTGAATTATGATTTTTTTTCTTTTAAGACAGCACAAATAGAATCACCAGACTGTTAAAATCTATATTGAATTGATAAACCTTATTGTATAGATTTAGGGTTTTTTTAAATTTTAGCTTTGTTTTATAGATGTAAAGTTTCAATCTAGGAAGATTTTCAAAACTATCAATTGCTCAGGGAATATTCTAAAGATATTTTAGTTATTTTACATGATAGGAAATATAATAAGTACATAGCAGTGGCCTGGGCAGAGGTAAATATTTCCAAAGTGGAATAACTCCCCTAATATTTCAACAACAGTTATGAACAATATGATAGTTTGCAATCTCACCATAATTTTCTGTATTTTCTTCCTACCACTCTGTAGGCGTTGTAGAACTAATGGACATTTCAGTCATTATTTAGCCATGGAAAAGACATTAATTTAGCCCATCATCCCATCAGGTGGGATTGGCTTTGCTTTCTTAGGAGAGTGTCCACTGAGATCCTACAGGTACCTTCTGCACTACTGCTTTTCCATGACTTGTTTCAAGTTTTTATCAGACTACGTCCACTAATTGATTTTTTTTCCTATTTTCTTCAGCCCTCTTTCTAACCCTTCTGTGTTTTCAAGAATTCACCAAAACCCTGAGCATGAATTTTTAGCCAGACAAAAATTACTCTTCTCAGGAAAAGTCGGACAGTTGGACTTGATGATCTTAAAGGTTTTTTCCAACCTCAATGATTCTAAAAAGGCCCACTGTAGTTTTCTAACCATGTCTATTTCAAATAGATTTCCTGTTAACTATGCCTACAGGAAATAAATACAAATCTGCTGTGCATCAGTTTCTTAAGTACTTTGCATTCCACAGCTAATAATAAGTGATGATTTTCAATTGACAATTTACTTCCTCCCCGGTGTCATTTAGGGAAAGTGTCAAGGAGAAAACTGTCAGGGAGAGAAATAATAATAAAAAATGGCTGCTGGCCTGGCTGGGTTTCCTGCAAAGGCTGCCTTTGCACAGATGGCTTCCTGCGATAGCATTTCCCGGGCACCACAGCTTGCTGTGTACCGGCTGACATGCATCAGCACTGAGGGTTTGATGGCTGTAAAACATCTGCGGGCTAGGGCTTAGGCTGCGGTTGGGTCATTCAGGCTTCTTGGACCTGTATCCAAAAATGGATGAAATATTTGCCCCAGCATTTCTCCCGATTTCTCACCACAAAGAAGGGTTAACGATTTAAACCTCACAGTTTTGTTTTTATACAGAACAGATACAAAGCAGTAAACTGAGGCATGGAGCAACTGAGCACTCTGTTCCAGAGGCCATCTGAGCTGAGATGGGTTATAAGCTATGCAACTTAGTGTCATGTGGTAGCCAATAGCTTCTGTTTCTTATTTCCACTATGCTTTTCTGGTAAACCTCTACCTCTCACCATTATAGGTGAAGAAAAGTAGGATGTATCACTGTTGTCACAAGTCTTTGTATCTTTAGTCCCAGACTTTCTTCTCTTTTTGTGTTCCTGTTGCTTTCCAAGCCAAATGAAATGCAGCGTGGGACTCCTTCTTGCTTGCTGCTGTAACATAAGCATCAGGAGCATTATTCCTTTGTTTAACAGTGAAAACCCTCTCTTTGCAACAACACGAGTTATTCCTGGGACTGACTGGGAGTAGAAGAGATGTCTATCACCAAATATGAAGATGACTAAAACTGTAACGATGGGCAGATTGGAGCCCAGACTAATACAGAATGCAATGGCAATTGTAAAACCATCTTTCCATGCCATACAGTTCACGCTGGGTGGCCATACGCAGTTGAGAACAGAAATAGTTAAGAATTGAATGTAGAGATGCAGCTTGAGAGCTTCTACATTCACAATGCACACAGGAGGCAAGACCAAGCGCACAGGTCCCTTCAATGGCTTTTAGCATGGGGAAACAAGATCCCCACCCCAACCGGCAAGGTAATGCTGCTAACGTGTCCTGTGATTAATGCCAAGAGGATGGGCTCAGTCATGAACAAAAATTCTGGATTCTCAGATGGCTCAGAAGTAGGTCTATATCTTGCAAGCCTTTCCTTTTTAAAGGAATCATCAGCTCACATATTTACTGTGATATTGGAGAAAAGGGAGAGCATCTGATAATTTCCTACCAAAACCAGTTTATCAGCCAGTCTATCTTGAGGAGAATTTGCTAGTATACATGTCACAGGACCACTGTTTACCAAGACTATTTCAGTTTTAATAAGCTTTGGGGGTTATCAAATTACTTCCGAGTTAGTGTGGGCAAAATTTACTCTATCTTCATACAGTTCTAGCTTTACTTATAAGCTTAGTAGTAGCTGTTGTCCACCTTGGTTTAGAAAGACTTCCCTAACCATTCTGCCAGTGGTCCTCTGCTGAACAGCTCGCAGGATTCAACTTCATGTGAAGACTGATTTCACAGTTTCCAACTTTGAAGTGAGTTTAATTGTGCTCTTGGTTACACCTTTAGTAATTCAAATACAGAATTTATCTCGATATTCCTTCTGCAAGTGTGTATGTTGCATTAATGTTAAGACAAATGTGGGCTTGTGCAAGGAAGATATTTTAAAGTTTGAAAATTAGTCTAAGACCAGGAAAAAAAGCTTCAGTTCTGCTGGATACAGCTCCAACAAGGTACATTTCATTCTTTATGAAATTCTGAGTTTTCTGCCTTCTAAATCTTTTATTTTGGTTGAGTTTGAATGATCGTACGACTGATTGACAAATGGAGAGACAGACACACAGCCAGAGGGGTGCTTTTAGGGACAACCTCTTCCAAGCTGCCTTGGCCAACATTTCTCTGAAGCCTATTACCTCCTGCCTGTACTGGCTCACGTCTAACACAATTTACCAAAATCTTACGGGAGCTTGAATTTCTGGTAAAATTACTATGCTTGTATGCACACATTTATAATAAATCTTAACACTTTCTTTTTCATCTCCTTTCTCTGAAATTTTAGTTTTCTAACAAGCTGCCCATTTTCCTTTAATTGCACAGCAAAAAGCCCTACCTTCAATATCCACCCTGGACTCTTTTATCACCACGATATTTATTGCTAACTGACCAGTGGAACCTATTCAGCATATAACCCCCCTTTTTTTTTCTGTTTGACCACAATCCATTTCCCCTGTGTGCATGCATTTCTCTCGCTCCCTGTATCTCATCCCATCCCATTAGCTATCTGTGCTGAATAGCCTGTTCCAGGACATCAAACTTTAATTTAAACAGAAGATGATCAATAAGCTTAGCAAATTGCCTATGGCAACATCAGCAGTTTGAATCAAAGGGTTTTATAGGTAATTTAAAGGACATCCTTATTCACCCCCACAATGTGGTATATACCTATTGCTTGCCTTGCCAATTACAGCTCAGTTGGCTGAACAAGAGGAATAAGAGCTTTTCCTCCACACATGAGCTGGAAAATGGCACACAGCATCTATTCTAGGTGGTTTCGATAGTGCATTTTGAAACCACAAAATACAGGGCATCTCAGGGGGCAAAAAAAATCTAACTCACAAGACTTGTTAAAAAACCCCACATCAGAGCTTAGAATCAATGTTAGCACTAAAGAAACAGAGATGTAAAAGGAAAATGCACGCAGTCCTTAGTCCAACCCTCTTCTGCTGGTGCTGTGACTTCGGACCACCATATTTTCATATAAGGGAGGAGAGTCTAAATTTTAACCTGGTATCCTAGGTAAACCCACAATGTTTATGTCAGAGAGTTTACATAAGAAAAACTACATCTGTAACCACAATGTTGAAGATGCTTTGCTCGTACCAAGTTCTGTGGCCACTGACTTGGACAATTATCATTTAAAGTTGTAAATGCATTCATACTGAAGTTTACTTGAGGACGCAAAGAGCTGGTTTGAATACAATCATGAAGAAAATTAACCAGTGAGTTGGACTGATGGTTCAGTAAAGTTAATGGCTGCCCAACACATGGGTGACAGCTTCCTTCCATCTTTTATCTTCTGTACCAGCAGCAAGTGAATATTGAACACCTACCACATTGACCTGAGCTACCAGCTATCTTTGTTGGAAGAAGAAACCTGTTACTGTGTATGGGAGAGAAGAAGAGAAACGCCATGAAAATGGGCGTCAGTCAGAGAGCAATGCAGGAGGTGGCTGCCAGCCAGCCTGCGGGAGAAAGCAACAACCTCTTGACAAGGTCTTCTGCGGGATTCATGAAACCTTGTATTACAGAGGGGGTTCTTGGGGCAGGAGGTAGCAGTGGCAAACATCTTTGGGCCATGTTTCAGACTCATAAACACTGTGTCCTGCTATTTAGGAGCACAGAGGGCCGATAAGGCCCTTGTAAGAGGGTACGTATGGTTCTAAAGGCACTTAGCTCCTAGCTGGCTCTAAGTCGGAAATTACACAATGGATGTTGAAATGTTGGCTTGTTGAAAAGTTGTCATTCGAGTAATGGATGCTTTATTTCCTGTTTTTGCTGAAAGCTAAAGTGAAACATAATTAGCAAGTGAGAAAGCAACCTTGGCAGCCAAACAAAAAAAGCACATTTTGGGTGCCTGAGCCAATTAAAATTGTTTATGTAGCCCATGAACAATATTTTTCTCCAAATCATTATAACTGAGAGAATTTGTCATAACACAGCCAGGCTTGCTGCTCACAGCCCTGCTCCTGTGCTGTGCTGTGTGCTGTCAGCTCCCAAGGATGAACTGAGGGCACGCTGCAACGTCCAAGACACATGTAGGGATGAAAGAGAAAAAGCTTGTGACTGGAAAGGGAGGGCTCAACTCCCATTTCTTTACGTTCTGTGTAGATCCTGAGCATACGAGAAGTTTAATTTGCCTTCATGATTGAAATGTATATTAATTTTAGAATACAAATCTATTTTTTTCAGCCCATCTTACATTGCAGAAGCTGAGATCATCTCATTTTTTTTCTGTAAACTCAGAGTTTAAGAAACCCACAGTATTCTTTTTGATACTTGAATCCATGCCCTGCTTGATTCTCATGTGGATGCTTCAAGATTGAATTTCAAGTGATGTAAGGTCTGGCTTTTTTTCCTGCTATATCAGAAAATAATCCTTTAGTAAAAACCAACAGGTAGAAAAATATTAATGCCACTTAGGATGGTGCTTATCTGCTCCTCTCATAACAAGTTATTGTGCTTTCCATTTGTCTCTGTCATTCCTGGATATGTAGTCATTTTATGTGCAATATTTTAATGTATTTTTATGAACTGGCCTGTTTTAATGTTTTGCTTGTTTCTGAAGAAAAGTTCAATCTGGTTGTGAAAGTTATCGCCGCCCTTTGGTAAAAGTTACACGTGTTCTGAAATAAACAAAAGTGAATGAATTAATACAGAGGAGAAACTGTTTTTCTAAGCAATAAACATCATGTGCATACACATGCAAAATGAATGCTGTCTGTGTCTAGACTTGCCCAAAGTTGTATTTTTCTGTAAATGAGTTTTGCTCTCTGCCTATTTCTGGCTGTGTTCAGTGTGCGTGTGTGTGTTTGTGTTATCGAGCATAGCTTGTTTTGTTTTGGGACTTTCAGAAAGAAAAATGAATTGGGTGTGACTTGCCCTGGGAATGTTCTCAAAACAAAACTTGGTGTGGGTGTTCACTTTGTTTTGACTTGCCCTTGGTACAAAGTGTAGAGCACAAATGAGGTGAGTGGACTCATGGATCATAGCTGCTGGAAGCAGAAATCCTGGGCTCAGGCTCCAAGCCCCACTGAACTGAAGTGCTAAAAAGGCACCTTGTCAGTTATGGTGTCAGTGAAACACTGGAAGAAGCTTGGGTAGGGGCAGTTCTTGCATTTAAATACAGGTCTTTGTAATTATTTAGCACTAGCAGATTATGCGTTAGTTCTCATAGATCAGTAACCACACAACGGTTTGGTTTGGAAGGGACCTTTAAGCATCATCCAACCCAACCCCCTTGCAATGAGCAGGGACATCTTCAACTAGATTGGGTTGCTGAGAGCCCAGTCCAACCTGACCTTGAATGCTTCTAGGAATGAGGCATCCACCACCTCACTAGGCAACCTGTTCAGTGTCTCACCACCCTCACTGTAAAAAATACATAAATACACAAACCTGGATGAAGGGAGGAATTAGTCATAGCCTTCCAGAATGGGCCAGTGTGAGCACTGAATGACCAGAAACAATAAAGGAAAGGTTGTCATGGTGGGAGTAACTGTAGAGGACAACAGGCACAAACAGAGCAGTGGTGATAGTTTGGCAGATACACCAATGGGGATGATAAGGGTGAAATAGGTATTGCTGGCAGTCATTCAGTGACAGGGATACTTGCCAAAGTATATGATGTCTTGGGACAATCACCAAGAGTCTCTAGAAAAACGTCAAGCTTAATGTCATTGCTATAACTAGCCTGTGGTTCATATGGTTGTTGTGATCTCTGCTGCTGGGTGAGGGTCTTAGCCCAGCCCATGCTGAGAACTCCTGTTCTCATCTCAGTCAGCAAAATGGGGACCAGTCATCTCTTCTGAAATACCCAGACATGAAGTGCTGGCTGACAAAAGCAGTGACATGGCCTATGCTTAACCTGGTGTGAATCTCCTTCCCAAAGAAGAAGTTTCCTTGGTGTGTTCCTCCAGTTCTCTTACTTTACTCAGAAACATGTTCCTAGGTCCTGAAAACAATGTCTTTCTTTACTTCGTTGCTGCTCTGCATAGGAAAAAAAAGCAACATAATGTATTAGTACTTCTGTTAGCCAGAGTCTTGCATACCAAGAAAGGTTTTGAGCTAGAAAATAAGCAGTATTATTTAGTAATAGAGTGGTGAGTATAAAATCAGTAATGAAACATGATGTGCATGTTCTTACCCGATGAAACAAGATATTTTTTTCTATGAAATGTATTAGCCCCAGGTGGGTTTAGCAGTTTTTATCTGATAAATGTATCTCACTGAAATAGTCCATGATGAGATAGGGAAAGGAGCATCCTAGTAAGACCACAATAGCCTACAAAACACTTTGAATGAAACAATTGCTTGTCTGAAAGCAAACGATTTGGTCAAATCATTGCTATTGTGAGGTTGTGGGTTCTGTGTTACTGTCATTGTGGCATTAATACATTGAGAAATTCAGATAGTTTATCAGCATCCATTAAGGAATGGAAGGAAATTAGGACAAAAGCCTGTTGTTTATTCAAGGTTGTGTTTTATTTATCCTATGGCTTTTAAAAGCCTCTTGTTTTATGTGCCTTCTGGGCACACAGGCTTCAGTTGGAAAACATCACCACTAAAACAAACAGCCAAACTGACAAAAGTCGTCTCAGGGAGAGCAACTGAGATGTAAAAGCAACTCGTACTTGCAATACCCCTTGAAGGAAAAGCCTTCCGCTGAGTTTTGAAGGACGATGACCCCTAGATCAGACCAAATGGGGAAATTGTGACTCCCCGGCAAAGAGGATGTTCTTGCTTTAGCTCCTCAGACTTTATATCTGTGAACTTTTAGCAGTCTCAGCTCCTGAAATGGAGGTTAAGAGGTTATGTGGGGGATGTGGTTCTGGGGGATGTAATCACATCCCTTTGTACACTACCACCATTGCCAGTATGGGGCTCAATTAAGCAGTGAGCACTTCCATGTATAATAGATGGGGAAAAAAAACAGATAGGAAAAGTAGAGATAGAACAACCAATATTTCTATTTCTGTGGACAGATGATAAGCATAAAAGGTTGTGATCTTTCTCGCTGATGTTATCTGATTTTCCAGCCTCTTCTCTGACAAGTGAAGCCTCATATATTTTCCTTGTTATTACCCATAGTTAAACTCACAAAACATTGAAATATTAGAACATTCCAAAATGGTCCATTGACAGAATTATTTGTTTTTCTGATCCACCAGGGATTGTCCAGAAGGTCTGTGCTGAGGATAGACTCAGTTGAGTAGAAGCAGCTATTAAAATTCTCCTCCAGGAATCTCTCCTGTCTTTTTTTTGTTTTCTCTTCACAAATTTCACAACTTCTCCTTCACCGCTCCCCCATGTCTCCAGACCTATCTGACCAGGGTGGGACATAGAAGATCCCACCTGTGTTCCAGCAAGATGGAAAACCTTTTCTGACCTGCCTTATCTTGATCCCATCCTATGCTCCCTGGCCATCTCTCCAAAACCAGCTAGGGACCAGCTTACTTGTGATGAACAGCAGTGGAGTCCTGCATGCAGTTTGGAGAATATGGGACTCCTGCGAGCAGCTTTTGCAGGTCCGAGAGGCTCAAGTAGTATTCCAGTCCTGGGAACCTGTTCTAGCAGGACAACAAACAATTAGAATCTCACTCACTGATGCTAATCACGGTAGAAGAAGAATGTAAAGGCATCTAAGAATCTCTTCTCTGGGAATATTAAATGTCACTTTCAGCAAATGTTGAGGCCCTTGGTGAGTTTGAAATTGTTACCTGCTATCTTTTTTAAACATTGCATTTGTATGACATTTTATTGTGGTGGGTTCTCTTCATTGCTTTGTCTACTTCAATTAAAATCCTGACATTTTCTCCTTGAGGATTGACTTTTTTTTAATGCTTCTGTAAAGGTCTATCTATTCCAGACAGTGAGGTTAAGGCTTCAGCATGGTGTTACAAAAACCTCCCCTTTTGACCAACCTCAATGTCACTCTGAGATTGTAATGAGTGATGAGCAACTGTCCTTCTTCATCTGTGTCAGGACAGGAACACATCCCACAGTGGCCATCAAACTAAACATCCACAGATGCAGCAATTTTTCCTGATATTTCTGATTCTCGCTGCTGGGCTAGTACACATTCTTTAAAAAAATAAAAAAGGATCAAAGGATCTGATCTGAAGGCACAGTGAGGAACTTGGACAGGTCAACAGCAGACCTCATCTCTGCACATCCCTACAAATCCCAAAACACACAGTCTAACAGTCAAATAATATTGATGTCCCTCACGATGGAGAGCAGATGAAATTAAGCTATCTCACCATTTGGACAGTGTTAAGAGGCCATCGTGGCAACTAGTTTTATAAAAGAACCAACTTTCCACCCACCACTGGTCCCGTGCTGTATTCACACATGTTGTAGCATATCTATATTTCAGAAAGAGCTTCCAAGGGAGGTAACCTTAAAGGGAATAAAGTGTAGGAACTGCATCACCCAAGGATCTTCATCTTGCTATGCTAGGGCACTTCTTCCTCTTGACTAATGTTGCCCGTTGAGGGTGGCTTTCCCAGTGCAAACTGGTGGAGCATTCAGGGCAGGGATGGCACCAGTTTGCAAGATAACCCTTCGGGTAAAAGAACCCTGCGCTGTGTTCTTAGACATGACGAGGTTTTTTTTGTTCTGTTGAGGAAATAGAGCAATGTCTGGAGAAGCCAAGCAGGGAGGTGAAGGGGAACCAGGGCTCTTTTAAAATACTTTTGCCACAAATAAAAGTCCTAAAATGCTTTTTTCTGTGCTTTGTCCCCTCAGTGCGGAGGGACCAGCAGCCAATTGCATTATAGCACTGCTGATTACTTATGATTCCCTTCCTGTGAGGACAGGCCCTGATGTGTTGTTTTTTGATAATGCTGGCTCCTTTAGAGCAATAATACTGGTACAGTTTCCTGCCTAATCGGAGAGCAATTACTGTACCTCAAAAGGGAAAACATTTAGAAAGACCCAGTTTTAGCTCTGAAGCGATAACAGGAACATTTTCTTGCTAAGCCATAGTTAGACTTGAGCTCATTTGAGCATCTCCTATGGCAACACGTGACAAAAATCAAAGATATAGGAGAAGCTGAGGGTTGTTCTTATCTATCATGTTCCTATATGACCGAGGTCCCCTGCTGCTTGCGTGGTTTGAGAGTTGGGATTTTGCTGGTGCCCATCAGTTGTAAGGGAATCTTTTTCCCTCTCGGTCCCTAATCTGAATTTGCTCTACTTTGGGAGTGACCAGTGTTTGCTATTACTGATTTCTGATCTGTCTTAACTAAGCTGGTGGCCTTGGTCAGCTCTTCACTGATGGCAGATGACCACGTCCAGCAGCAGAAGGCTGTACTTAAGTGGTTTGCAGAAGTGCTGTTGCCTTTGCTTAGCTGGTAGATCCATTACTATTTTAAGATGAATTTGCCAAACCCATACGGGAACAAAAATCAAAGATTAAAGGGGTTGAAATGTTATTCCATCAAAGTAGTGTGTCCAAAGACAGTATTATCCAGTAGTTCTGAAGGGGGACTAGCAAACAGAGTGTCTGGGGAAAAAAATAGTCTCTGCTTGGACTCCTGGCATATTTCTGGTGATTCAGTGCTTTCTTTGGGACTCGCACACTCAGGCATTTCCACCTAAGGCTGAGGTGTGTGCTTTTGACCTCCTCGCTAGAGAAATCTCTGGCTACAAAGGGTGTGTGTCTGTGGCAAGAAAAGCGCTATCTTACTGAAGTTGAGCAAGGAAAGGAAATGACTCAATCATCAAAAGGCTCTCCTTCCTCAGGGAACTGTCCTTAATCAGTATTATCCCGTTACAATAATACTATTTTAGAAGGGCTGTGAACCAGAGCACGGCGTAGCCATGTAAACTGCTTCCTGTATTTGCCAAACAAAACAGCACTCAGCAATTAATAGAATTTAGCTATTAGGGCTGCTATGATAAAACAACAAACGTGGCTGTTCATCCTGCAACCTGTCTTGGTGCAATCCTTCTCCCAGGAAAAATAATTTTCTTTTGGATCTCTGTTACCTGCTGCTCTGGGAAAGAATAAACAAGAATAAATAAAACTGCTTGCATTTTGTTTGGCTTAAAGTGTCATAGCTCTGAAAAATTGTCCTCATTACCCTTGCAGGAGCTATTGCAAAGCTTCCTCCTGGGATGCCCTGATTAGTCATTGCTTTAGTATTAAGCGGGGATACTTTGTGTTGTTTGCCAGGGATCCTGTACAATCTCTACCTTTTGGTGCTTGATATTAGGCAGCTCCCAAAGTTGGCAGTGGAAGCTACAGAATAAAGCAGTGGGTCCTTCAGAGCTCAGGGACCAGGAGTATTACAGAGACTCAGCTTGCCATAATTAACTCTGATTAGACACAGCCACAGATGGGCAGCATCTCAGCAACAAATAGACCATTTGTTCTTTGATTTGATAGGACAGAAGCTCATAACATGACAAGAAAATGCCACTTGTAACTTGCTCTCTCCTCACCATTGCCCTTTTAGCACTGCCCATCAGTCATCTCCATGGCTGAGCACAGAAGGTTTGTAGGTTGACTTTCATGTGTCTGGCAGTAAAATCATACCGGGGTGAAATTAAAATTTCTGTTGCTGTGATCAAGACCCTTGCTGCTGCATTTAAAATTGTAGTGGCATCTCAGGTCTGATGCAGGACCTGAGACCCCATGGTACTGTATGGTTCATCCAGTGAGCAGACAGACTCTGATTTGGAAAGGTTTTTAAACACTATCAGAAAGGATGCAACAGTTGAATACAGAGTAATAAGTGCATGAAAGACATACTGGGCTAAAAGCATTCTTGTATAAGCTAATTTTGACATGAAATTTTTCAAGTATGCAAGGGAATCCAAAATCACCTATGAAAAACCTACCTAGTGAAACTTGAAAGCTTTTTTTCCTTAGCAGATGCCAAAAATAATTGAATATTTGTCCAAACAAATCATCAGGATGCCCACTTACCCAGGATGACTTCACCAGTGTGGGCTTTACTCCTGAGGATAAGTTAACTGATAACCAAACAGACTTAGTATGGGCATTTCAATATGCCTTGTAAACATTTGCTTTGAAGCCTTTTTTTGCAGGCTGCATAGGCTTGCAGAAGACTGACTGCCAGGAGAGAGCTTTGGCTGGGGGTTTCAGGAGAAAAACATAGAGCAGAATTTTAGGTTTCAGTTCTAGGTTGTTAGGGGTTTTCTTTTTCCAAATGTAGGAATTGGATGTTGCAAATGCACAAGGATTAGAGGAGGAATAGAACATGGGTTCTTTGCTTTTCTTGGAAATACAAGCTACAAACTCCAGCTTTGACCTCAGCTGGTTTCTGGTTACTGGCTCGATGAGAATGATAAGAAGTCAAAATTGGTACAGTGGGTCTTCTCATCACAAGAGATTGAACTAATGGCCTAAATTTATGGCTGATGTGATTTTGCTGAAGTCAGGAGATTTACACTACAGAGTCTAACCATATGTTTGGGCTTTTTTATACATGATAAAGTTGAATGATGTTGATGATACTGTGAAGTCTTGTTTCAACTCCAATATGCCTCAAAACTTTCCACTGTATAATAATCCAGAGGGGTAAGTGTGGTAATAGTGAAGTTGCACATTTGCTGTATATTAGATTCGCAAGAATAGCATCACAGAATTTGTCAAAAAACCCCACTTTCATTAAGTACTCTGTATACAAGTAAGATGGGAGCTGAGCAAAAAAAAAAACCAACAAACATGTCTAAATTCAAACGGTCAAGTTCTAAAAGAGAGAATGATGGTACCAGTGTAACCCATGTGAGACATAGCTAATAATGAGAAGCTACAAAAATAAATCATTTTCTCAGTATACTGACTACCAGCAAGGGTACAGAGCTTCTGCTGATCTACCATGCTTTAGCTAAACTTCTGGGCATATATTGACAAAAGTAGATGTTAAAATTCTTCTCTGCATTGGATAAGGTCTTATCTTTATGTCGCTTAGGAAAACAGCAATGGATTTGGGGGAAGGCATTTGGGACTCTGTTCAAACACCACTGAAATAAAAGGATTCTTTCCACTGGCTTTGGATTAGAAAATAAACTGAGGGGTGAGGAAGGATCATCTCTGAAGGACTCAGGAGATGTTAATTCAGCTCTTGGCTGTGCCAGAGGTTCCCAGGGTGGTCTCGGGAAGACCGCCTCATCTGCCTTGGGAAGTTTTCCATTTGCATCATCAAATGATACTGCTCCCTTTCTACCACCTTCTGCCTGGCTTGTCCTTGGAAACTATTTGTGCAGCTTCCATCTCAGACTCGTGTTTGTACAGCATCTGTCACACTGGGATTCCAGGTGAAGTAAAAGTACAAAGAAGGACACTGGAGTGAATGGACTAAGCAATTTGGTGGGAAGAATGTTAATTATGAAATACTATTTTTAAAATTAGCAGTTCAACTAGCAAAACATTAGAATATTTTGTACTGCATTAGTACTCTTCATTTTAAATCCTTGAGTCAGTTTGGTCTCACTTTCTGTGCTGGAGTTAAAAAACAAGAGACATATCGACAAGATGACATCTTTAATGAATTCCTTCTTAACATTTCACCAAGTTAGAAATGTCCACTAGAGAGTTATCAAATATGAACTTTTGGCTTAGTTGTTATCACACAAATACTTTTTTATAATTCTTTATAGACAATTATCTGTGTCTTGGAGGTGAAGAAGGTGGCTGGGATTTCATATTTTGGTGTGAACCTGAAACATGTAGCACATCCTTCAGTTTCTAAAGATACAAGACTAGATTATTCTCCTGAATCCACTGCTATAAATATGAATGACACTTTTAAAACTGAAAAAAAAGAAAAGTTATGACTGCAACCCAAAGTTAAAGAGTCAAGGTTTAGTCAGAGAGAAAATTCATTATATACTCAATGAAACAACAAAGAAACAAGAGCATCAAGAAAATCAGCAGGGCTTTCCAGAGTTTATTTTGGTATTTATATAAAATTGTGCAAATGAAACACTACAGAAAATTCTAGATACATTGCATTATTTGACCATACTCCAGTCATGTCGATGAAAGCCATTCCAAAAAGTAGGTATACGTAAAATCATAAATCCACCAGCTGTCCCACACCAGTTCTCCCTGGCTTAGACTGGAGCCTGCATCTCTTGGAACTAGCTCAGGCTTTGGGGAAGGTGAAAGGGGGATGATTTTCAGCCTAATTAGACTCAGATATCCCACATACTGTCCCTGTCTCTATGTTGGCTCAACCATGGTAAAGCTCCATTGATGTACTTCACACCAGCACAGGACCCCAGAGCAAAACAAGCCCTCCTGTTTGGAGTAAAGACAGCAGGTTGTGACTTCTCTTTTCTACTGAGGTATCCAAAGGATGAATATGTGGCACCTCCCTCCATCCTGTGCCTTTGATAGGAACAAGCTCGCTCTCCAGCTTGTTGGTAGCATTGTATTTGGCATCTCCAGGGCTTGATTTGATAGAAGGATCCAGAAAAGCTTCCCATTTGCTACTGCTGCTGCTGCATATTATGCAAAGAATCAAAATCCCTAACCTCCTCCAAGCAGCTTTCTGTGAGGTGAGTCAGTAATTAGCAAGCCTCGGAGGTTGTTTCTAACAAGCAGGCACATTTTAAAAGAGCACTGAAATTTTTGGGGAGCTATTTGAAGAGATTCTCCTTCTTCATTAGCATACCAGTAATAACACTCTTATTTCTACATCTCTCACCATTCCCCTCTACTTTGCTTCACCAGCCTAATTGGGATAGAGGTGCTTTTTCCCCTCTGGATTTGTTAGCCATGCATCCCATAGATGTATTGTCATTCACAGTAAATCATGAGCAATAAGAATCCAAATGTGCTTAACGTCTATAATCACCCAAGGCAGACTTGCAAATGAAACCTCTGTTTATTATGGCAACTGATCAGGAAAATCTTCTTTAAAGATAATAATGTTAACTGAGAAAAAGTAGAGGGACAATAAATCAAAATCTTTGGCAATACAAAGGGACAAAAACGTTGGCATGCTTGGATAAAAGATACAAGCCCAGGTAGGTAACTATTACACTTAACTTGATACAAAGCCAGTCTTTCCTGGGAGGAAAATGTTGTTTGGCAAGATAGCAACAGAATGAAAAGCTAACATTTTTCTAGCTTCAGTGGCAAAGAATACAAAAGGTCAGATCCATCATGCCTTTGTGAGACCAAGTCCATAAAGAGTTTGCTTGACACAACCAGATGTATCAAAAGAGGAAGAAAACACAGTTAGCAGCCTGAGGTAACAGATTCTTGTCAGGTTCCCCAAAATTACTTCGAAAATATGTTTTCTTCAATGCTAGACTTGTCCCTGGCTATTAAACATCTGCTCAATTGTAGGAATACTTGAAAGATTACTCAACAATAAAGTTTGGAATAAAAGAAAAGGTTTTCTAGTGTTGGCTGATACGTGTATACACATCTAATAAAACAGATCCCCTCTGATGGTTGTATTAGATAGCAGGAAAGAAACTCAGGTAAAATTTGTCTAAACTAAAGTTATGCAGCCAATGTTAATTTAGGAAAGCTCCCTTTGAGACTATGATAATAAAATGGTCACTGGCCTAAGCATTTGCAGATAAAAGCCTAGTCCTACAAAGATTCTCATGATGTGCAAATATTATGGCAGAACTGAGTAGGGCTGCACAAAATCTCTTGGTTAATTATGTGCCTAAGTGGTTCCAGATCAGGAGCATATGTGGTAATGATACCAATAAGCAGAACATCAGTTTCCTACAGTTAAAATATGTATTGAAAAGAACTACCAGGGTGGAATGTCTAAGAAAGGTAAAATACATACAACTGAAATAAAATCACGTACCCAATAGGAGTGCAGTGACAACTACCTGGAGTGAGAAATATTCAGAAAGAAGGGTTACAAACCTGTGACCCACCCTGCTAGCAGAAGAAAAATGCTATGGGAGGAGAAGGGACTTACGATGATGTTCTGGATTAGCACAGAGGGACTAAGAGCCATGTCACTGGGAATTTGGTATGGCCTGTCTGCCCATTGGCCATCCAAAGTGGTTCCCCTCAAATGGTTTGGGTACCTGTGAGGCTGAGATCCCAGAAGACTGCTGGTTGTTTTTCCCACCAGATCCTAGCTGTGGAAAGCTGAGAAGAAATGAGCTCTAAGTATGGTATTCCCTTGAGTTCCTTCATTAGAGGGTAAAAGCTTTTGAAGAGAGATGGTGGGAGGATTAAAATATATTTCTGGCATATCCCTGACTGATGAAGGAAACTGCTCAAAGAAAACCTGGTCTTCTGACAGCAATCACTAGAAATATGCAGTACTGCTGACCCAAACCTACCATCCCCACCTGAGACCATTCTTTCTTGAAATTCTGCTTGTATAGGGCTGTAAAGCTGCTGCAAAATTATCCCGAGTGGACATCCCATGTGTTGCTCAAGAGAATCTGAAGCAGCTGATAAAGTTACTTAACAACAGAGCTGGAAGTAAACAAGGTATAAACCCAGCTAGGGAAGATCAGGCAAATGTTGCTGAGTGCTTTCTCTGCAGCGTAATGATAATGAGGAGACAGCTCTCCCTCCTCCCATATGTCCTGGCACCTCAAAAGAGTGAGCAAAGAAGGAGGAAAGGGAAAGGCTGTGTGGTCAGTGGGTGGGGTGAGACCACCACCTCTCAGGCATCCTTATCGGCTGCCACAGAGACTTAAACACCCCTTTCACAAGGGTGTGCAAAATAGTCTTCAAAGCGATAGCAACGGAACCAACTGAGAAATGGCCTGTAAAAAGAATTAAAAACAAAACCTTGGGGTTTTTTCCACATGCTTTTTTTCTCTAAACCCATCCTGAATGCAGAATGTACAGCCCATAGTCCTGTCTAATGAAATATCCATGCTAAGCAAGTCTCCTCTGAGGGTCTCTTTCTCTTCTTTTCAGGAAAGGACACCCCTGCACACCCTTCCGTCAAATGGCACAGCACGTGTCACATATATATTTCACATTGACAGAGAAAAAGGGAAGTGTACAAAATGTACTAAGCTCTGAGAACCCCAAATAGTTGCTCGGCAAGTTGCTGATCATCTTCACCTCTGTCGCAGTGGGAGCTGGTGGGCCTCAGCAGCTCCACTGAAGGCACTTATGGATATAATAAATTAGGGGTTCACAGTAGGGAAGGGGTTCTTGGAGGTCTGAAAGTGAAAATATTACAGACAGGAGAAGAGAGGAAGAGAGAGGAGGGAAAAATAAAAATGAAAGGAGGTGAAGTGAGCTAGTATAGAGAATAGAGAAAAGTGAAGGAAGGAGATGCTATATCTGATTAAGGTCAAAAATGTAGCTGGAGCATAATTAAACCACATGATTTACTGTCACAGAAGTAATTGAGTGCATCTGTTTTTTATTATAAACCTTGTTTACAGGAACAATACACAGAAGGACTTTAGAACTCAAATCATAAATAGTTAGTGCTAATTTTTTTTCCCATAACAGAAATGTGAATAATAATGAGCACCAGGAGAAGTCACAGTAAAATCAAAGTCATGGTCCAGTCTACCCTCTCCATAGTACAAAAGTAAGGAGATGATTCATGACATTGAAAGAAAATACATTTTTTAATGGCCAAAGACGATATTTTTTGCCCAATGAATAGTTAATCCATGTAACTTGTTGCCATGATGCTTAAAACCTGGTACATACAAATATTTCAGGCTGGATCTGACAATACTTGTACAAATAATGAATACATTCCCATACACATCAGGAAAAAGAAACAAGTCCGATTTTTTTTAACTGACTACTAACAGTCAGGCACTTGAAGGAAAGTGTCCTGATGGTGGGTATTTTCATTCCATAGCCGCCCCTAAATTGTTAAGTATTTTTCCACCCAGACTATCATTATTTGTGGACTGCAGGGAATGGGGCCATGGGGATGAAATCTGAAGGGATAACACAGTATAATCACTCCATTTTTTAAAAGGTAACTGTAATAGTCATTGCTTCAAGAATTAAGCCCTGCTTTCTTGCATAGTGGTCTCATTATATCTCACATGTTAAAGAAGATCGGAACTTGCCAAAGACCCCTAAGAAATACCTGTTAATGTCATAATGTCAATTTGTTACCATGAGTTAGTAGAAATTGGCTGAATATTCAGCACGAAGGATCAAACACAGCATTGGCATGGTGAACATCTTTGTACATGAATGATTTAATGACTCTTAGCAAGAACAGACTTGTTAACTTGTAAGGCAGCGCTGAATCAGTATTTAGCCAGAATCCTAAGAACAACCAGAGCAGTGAATCAGTTAAAAATGAGAAAGGCTGTGGAGCACATACAGAAATACAAACAGCTGTGGGAGTGAGAGAGACTACCAGGTGACTGGCTGAAGGCAATAGTTGTCCCAGTCCTGGCAAAAGGAGATCCTGCTGATCAAAATAATTATGGCGGTAAAAGCTTATTGTCAGTTCAAAGAAAAATTCTGGTGAAAGTAACAGTCAACGGATGAAAGCTGGTTTTAGTAGTGAGAGAATAACAGTGTGGCTTCAGATCAGGATGATGTTGTATTAATCAGATATGCAGATTTTTACAGCTGATGGAAAAAAAAAAGGAAGAACGGGGTTTAAAAGTGCTTGTTATTTTCCTCGATGTTATGAAGGCATTTTATGTGGAGGGAGCCATTACAGAATGTAGCAAAAACAATACGACATTCAGATAAGCACATTGGTGGTATAAATGCTGGGAACTCCTGCGGTGCTACAGGAATTGGCAGAAAATTAAGCAACTGGTTCAAACCACGTCTGGTATGAAACAAAGGGCTACGAATTTGCCAACATTTTCATCATGTACTTCAAATGGACATTAGGATAGTAAATGAGTCGAAGCATGTGAGAATGGAAGATCTACATTTCACGTTATGCAAATGACATTGCATAATTGTCAGATAAATGAGGTAAAGTTGACTCTCTTTGCTAATTCACAAAATTGCTGCAGTCATCTTGGGTTTTAAAATCCATCAATAAGAGAAAGTGTTTCTGTCTTGGAAAGAATAGACATTTTTGCCCAAGGAATTTAATTGGTGCTAAGGAAAAGGAGGAAAAAGTAAAAGAAGTACTTACCCAAAAGCTGAAAAAATGAAAGCAGATATGTACTGAAAGACAGCACTAAGGGTCTGTAGGCCAGAAGTGGCTGCATTAAATGAGAGATGGGAGGATTTCCTCCAAAGGGAGTTCCTCCAAAAGCAGCAGGCATTATGCAGTGTAAGAATGACAGAGAAATTGGGAGCAAGCAAGGATTCCAAAACAAGGTTTAGGACCAGCTACAGTGGAAAAAAACATGCCAGTGAGGAGAGATCATGGAAGAAGGACTCAGATGAGAGAACCCCAAAGACATTCATGTACACATACAGCTAAGGGCTAAACTGACTCCTAGCCTCATGGCCGGACCTTTCTGACATGAATGAGACCAAAATGGATTTGACAAAGGCATACGTTCTAGACAAGACTGTTATATGACTCCTGAGTCTGAAAAAAACCAAAGAAAAGAGCCAGGAAAGAAGACATATTAAAGTCTCTGCCTTGGCCAAATTCCAACTCAGTTAATTACAATCTGCTTTTTAAAATTCCCCTTGAAGTTTCAGCTATATAATATATTCTTCCATGCATGTCCCATGAGGCTGAGAAGTGTCGCAGCCCACCGCTGAGCTACTGCTAGCAGATAGCAGGATTTCTGCATGCAATGCTTATGTTAGGTCAAGTCTGTGAAGGCCTTGGGACCCTTGAAAATGAGAAGTGCTTGGAAGACCGAAGATGATGAAACCATAGAAAAAGAGCAGCAGTCACTTTGCTATAAATCTTCCTGCTGTGCAGTTTTTCTGTAAATGTGCTCATAAAACCTCACTTCTGCCTTCTAGTGGGTAAAAAATGGGAGAAAATTGATGTAGAAAAAGGAGAACCACTGAAAGGAAAATTAGCTTTGGATTCTTCAGCACCATTATTAACAAGCCCTGAAGATCCGACCCAAGCAAAAACCTTGTCATTTTTACTTATAACAATGACTGTTGCATTTACTTCTCACCCTGACTTCCATTGACTGTAATGGTATGAAACCCAAATCCTCTCTTTTAGTATGGATGCAACCCTATGTGGAAGGCCAAGGATACTGAAACGTTCAATATCGGGCTGATTCTGATTACAACAGGTCCTGGTGCATCTATTTCTGTTTATATTGCAAATAACTCTGCCACTAATATGAAGGATAGAAAAAACCCACCCTTCGTTTCCTGCCAGAAGACCTTGTAAGAAGATGGTTTTCAGACTAGCAGAAGAAGCAGTGCATAGGAAATGCAGATTACCACATAATTTTTCTTTATATAAGCAATTGTTGCTCAGTTTGGTTTCCAACTAATCTACAACTGACACTGATACTCTAGAAATCTGAGAACTAGGCTAATGATACATTAGCCTCAAAATCTATGAGTGCAGATGCAAAGACTTGATGCAATTTTGATGAACATGTCCACGTGAAGGAGGAAACACATCTTTATTGCAGTCAGTGAAAGTTCTGACATTACTTTAAACGGTGTCAAAGTTTTGCCCTTTGTCTCAAATACTCACTCTGCTACTTCACCTTGTCTTCTGGGGGCTGTGGTGGAACCCAGCCCTGGCTTGGGGTCAGGCATTGCAGGTCTGTGTCCAAGCCTTGCCTCTTATCACATCTTAAGTCCATTAAAACTGCGGCACCAGGTGAAGGTTTAATATCTCCTGCCTTCTTCCCTTCTGTGGTAAACCACTTACAAATCTTTCCACTGGACTGTAAAAACTGAAAGAGGTCAAGTATATAGCAAGCATTTTAAGAGAACAGGACCTTAGAAAGAAAGTCTACAGTTATGGAGCATAGGTTTGATGAAACTGTGAAATCCCTGGGGCCAGTGAGAAATGGGGCAGCGGAGCTGTTTTCCAAGACAGTCTGCGTGTCCCAGCCCCTTCCCTCTCTCCTCTCATAGCTTTCCTCTTTTCCTCAAGGGGGCCACTTAGTGAAGAATTGGCTTTTGCCACACACCCATTTATTCCCCAAACACACAAAAAGAAAAGGCAGGCTGAAAATCTTCTGCTGAACTCCACTCATTATGTAGAAGTGAACTTGGAAACATGGGTCATTGCAAAGATGAATTAAGTGGACTTTCATGGAGTTTGTTTATAGAAATTTGGCTTCTGACACTGACTTTCACATGAAGAAAGCATGCTGAGGACATCCCTAAGGCTTCCTGTAAGACTTACATGCAGGCAGCACGATGAGGAATGTCAGGGTGGTGGTCTTTAGCCCTGTGCACCATTGCTGCAGAGCACGGTGTAAAGTGCTTGAGTCAAATTTCAAGTAAGCATTACCGAGGCCTCCTCCACCCACTTCTACTTGTAAAGAAGAGAAAAATAAGACCAGTCCTTCTTGCCACCTCTACTCTTACCATCTGACACTCTTTATTAAAGCTGAGTTTATTCTTTCTATGACTTCCCATTATATCAGGTAAGGCAATGCTCTTGTGTCTGTCCTGACTTGGAAACTCTCTCTCAAATCTAGCAGTTCAAGTGTTATAAATAAGGTTGTGAACCTAACAGAAATTTGTTTTCACGTAACGCTTATGCTACGAGTTCAGATTTTTTTCTCATTGTTTACGTTTAAATATTGGCATGTGTAGTCCAGCAAAAAGTCGTTTCATGCTCTCTGTAGAGAAGGGGCGACTATTCAGGGCTGAGCCCCTCTTTGAGATGTCTCCCTGTTCCTCTTTCAAACCTCAGGGGCTATCCCCTGCATCTCAGAGCACCCCTGCGTTGGAGCGCAAGGAATGAGTTTAAAATGGATTTTTAAAACAGCTCTTGAACGCTCTCTAGTGGATAAAATAGCAAATACTATAGATGTCACCTATCGCCTTTTCAACCCAATTTAAATCAATGAATCACAATGACGCACGTATCTCCAAGTCAGAAAGATTTTGAAATTACAGTTATAATTGTTATTATAAATTTTTGTTAGAATTTATTATTAGGCACTACCGTAGTGTCTTTCACTACGCAAAACACAAAGAGCAAGCCTAATATTCCTATACATAAAGTAACATTTTTCTTTCTCTTTGGCCAGCTAACAATTTTCATCCTAGACTGTGTTTGCAAAGTTCAGCAGCCATTGATAATTCATGTAATCCACAAACATGAATTCATTCCTTCCTGCCTATTTTCCCACATATTTCAGGATCCCTTACTTTCTAGAGTAGCCATTCAAGCTCCTCATAGAAGCCCTGAATGTATGTTAGAGAAAAATGCTAATTTTTCATTTCACAGCAGAAAGCAAAGTCGAGAAAGAACTAGGTGACCCAGTTATGGAAATCTGGCAGCTCCAAGACCAAAGGACAGACTAAAGCAAAGCACACGCCACAGACAGGAATGACAAAATGTTTGCGTGGTTCTTGAATAATTAATAGATCACAAGCCTGTGTCCAAGGGAACATTTGCATGAAACATTATTTACATACTTTTCCAAATGTTAATTGTAACCTGTCTAACAAAAACAAACATACTCGTTCACAGACACACGTTATTTGAATGTTTTCAATTTTTTGTCTACTCTCTGTTTATTTAAAGACTGTGTCTTGTTTGTCTGCCTCTCTCATCACAGTTCCTACCTTCACCATCATCATCATTATTTAGAACATCAGACTGCTTTTCAAGTAGTCTGAAGCAACTTGGAAAGATGCTCCAGTAACAATGTTACACAAAAATCCTGGGTCATATAAGGTCCTCTATAAGTATTGTATCCCCAATATTTATTCCAAATCACACATTGACAGATTTTGACACAGTGTTCCTCCATTGCAACTGATGCTACACATCTCTTATGGTGTGAGCCATAATCTGCCAAATAATGGCACTTTTGCACGCTCTTGAGTTCTAGACCAAATTAGCTCCTGCCACAACAGGAGCACGCTCAGCATTGCTCTAAATGACATCAGGCTTTGCTGACATCCTGGCAGCAATTTGTCATCCCGAAATAACTGGAATTCAGTACTCCTCTTTCTCCAGTCTCATCTTCTGCTTCCAGCTTCCTCCAGCTTGCTGTTGGACCGGGGCTTTCTCCCTCTATAGCTTCCCCCCTGCTGCCTGCTGCCAACCGCAGGTCCTGGCTCCTGCCTTTGGTTAAACTTGAAGTCCAACAGGGCCTCCTGTCCCCAGATGGACCCTGATACAGACGTGGTGATGGAAAACGAAACTCCGTGGTGGGCCTGTGAGGAACTGATGTAAGCCTGCTTCCAAACTTCACGTTCAGAAGAAAAACCTTCTGTTAACCAGAAAGTTGCACTCCCTGGCAATTTTTCATTGCATTTCCCAGCATTCATCCTGATGACAATTTCTTGGTTATTAAGTAATTAAAACATGATGTAATTAATTTTACTGTCTAATTAAGTGATTGTTCTGTCATTGCAGTTCTCAGTGTGTAACATACTATTACTGCAAGATGTTAGTTACTAATATCAGTGAATCATGGTTGGGTTTTTTTAAACCTGGTTGGTCCTCAGACAAACTAGGGATGCTGTAGCCTCCTTAGGGAAAGCTGTTCCCAAATTTCTTATTCCCTCAGCTGCAGTAGGGTCTTTCCCTGTGTGTTTGTGACTTGGACAGGTGCATGATGAATGCCTCTATTGCTCTTCAAAGACATTTATAACCCATTCATCACTGAGGTGCTGGGGAATAGAATAGCCCAGTGGACTTGAAGAGTTTGGACTGAACGAGTTCTTGAACTTAATGTGGCAACTGCAAATGACATTGATTTTCTTCAGACTAGACCTTTAGCATAAGGTCTGTGATTAGTCTTCCTCAAAATAGCCCAGCTGAGTCTCAAATACTCACTGTAGTGTGAGAATTATCAACCTGTTCTTGCTTTTTTCTGAACCGGAGATATTCTACACCTATGTAGACAAAGGCTTTTTGCATTCTTTTCTTGCAAGTATTCATTGTGAGATGCAACTCTATCCACTGCAATGCACTGTCATCTATATTTACTGCTATATCTTCTAAACAGAGAGATACATAGATAGACACTACAGCAGTAGACAGAAACATAGACAGACAGACAGAAGTATTTAAATATGGCCAAAATACTGTGAACGTTAAAACACACCTGACTTGCATAAGAGCTGTAGTTCCTCTGAATCCTTGAAAGATAGGGCATTTGTGCTTAAATACGATATGAAAAGAAGAATAAAAGATCTTGTGATTTTCTTTTATTTCATGGTTACATTGATAGGATTTAAAGATTGTACAGTGGGATTTCAATGTACAACCTGTATTTGTCTTTGTTTAAGTGCAGAGGTTTCAAATGCTGTTGTTTACAACAGCTTCCAGTTCTTTTAATCATGCTTACTAAGCACACTTTGTTTTTCCACATAAGAATATTTTGTATAAGAGTTTTTAAGTATTTCCTGTTCCTTTAGGACTATGCTGTACTGGAAAACAGACATTAGGTTAAGAAGTGTAAATGATATTATAAAGCCTGAGATAAGCAGGTCAGTATAAACAAGTACACAAAAGCCAGACTGCAAAGAGGCATCTTCTCATTTCAGTGCACAGGGATTTACACGTCAGCACTATTTTCTGTTTTCACACTGGGAGAAACGTTGCTATTTGAAAGCTCATAATAAGAGTTTTTCAGATGGGAAACAAAATGAAAGCCACAGGTTGATCTAGCCACTTGCAAATTAAGCTGTGTTCTAGGTCTTCCTAAAGTAAGTTAGAGATGCTCCACCTTCGCTCATGAAACAACCTAAGTGACTGGGAAATAAAGAAGATGTGTAAGCCAACAACAATTTGTCAAAATCAAGGTGTACCAAACTAATTTCATTCCACGAAGAATATCGCACGGACAGAGGAGAAGCAGATGACATATTCTGACTTGAAAAAGGCTCCTAATACTTTCTCACACAACTCATAAGCAAGCTAAGAAAACATGACCTAAATGAAAGTACTGTAAAGTGAGTGGTAAGCTAGTCTACGTAATAAAATAATTGCCAGCTATTCCCTGTCAAAATGAATGGAGGTATGAAGCAACATACCACTGGAATTTGTTCGTGTCTCCATGCTATTTAATATTTTCATTATGACCCAGATGGTAGAACAGAAGGAATGAAAGCTGGGAGGGGGGTGGAGGGGAAGTCAAATATTTTAGAGATAAAATGTGAAATGGTCAAAAAAGAGATGAAACTCAATGTGGACAAGTCCGCTTATGCAGCAATAAGCAACTTCATCAACTCATGCTGAGGGATAATATGTTAGGCAGTATTTCTGCAGAAAAAGATGTGGAGGTGATAATGAATTACAAATGGAACCTCAGTGTGCAGTGTGATTTTGTTGCTGAAAATGCAAACATCAAATCTAGGTGCATGTATCCTGTGAGACACATCATGAAACTGTATCATGATAACATCATTAATAAAGACTTGGCTGAAGTAAGGTATCCTGGTTTAAGAACTCCATTTGAAGGTACATACAGATCAGCTGGAAATAGCATTGCAGAAAACATCAAGAACAGTCAGAGATCTAATACACTTCAATGCTATGGAAAGGTCGAAAGAACTGGGGTTGCCTAACCTAGCAAAGAATACTGTGAAGAAATACAACTGAGTTACCATATTGAGCTATAAAGACAGATTCAGAGAGAAAGACAAAAAAAACCCCTGTAGTATTTGTGTCCAGGATGTTTAAGATAAGAAGTAGCAGCATCAACACTGGAGTAACAGAGGTTTGGATTACAGGCAAAGACAATTTTCTATCAGTAAGAATCTTGAAGCATTAAATAGCCTGCCTTGGCAGCTGCCGTTAACAGACCATCCTGGGACTAAACTGCATCCTGAGTCCAGCCTGTATATATCAGTGTTATGGATTCGTTAAAACAGTCAGTCATCCTTCACCTTCCAGTTACTTTCAAATGTACTCCTCCTCTACCTTCTCGTGTATGTGACATGCAGGAAGGTTTTGATGTGCCAGTTGGAGAGCATAAGATTTGATTAGCAGTCTTCAGGCTCACCTGGAAACTATGTGTCATGCCCATGAATAAATTGAGTATCAGTAGAAAAAACATTGTTTTTCTAATGAGTATGCATGAAAAAATCAGCTGAAAAGAGGAAGAGCTTAGGCGCAAATTTACTGGGGGCTAACTGGGCAGGCAGTTGCTGGATCTGGCCATTTGACTGTGAAGAACTTTTTGTACTCCTCCATTCACAGATTCATAGAAATAAAGATACAAAGCTGATATTGGACACATCCCAAGCCCCATGTTACCCATTCCATCTACAGTAAAATTTGGCCTCGCTCAGAGAGCAGCTGGCCCTTGCTGCTCCCTGACAGTATCTTTGCCCTCCAACTATTGATTTTTGTGACAACTTTCAGCGCTGGATTGAATATCCTTTCAGTAAGCACCGCTTTATCTGCACAGTTACAGAGAAGAGCTTTTCGAAACAAACAAAAACAATTTTTTGAGGTGGTTACAAGTTTTGGATGACAACCACTCTAGATGTTCTCCAGAAGTAGAGGCCTAAGATACTTAGACCACGATAAGCCTAAGTTTGACTCACAGCCTTGCGATACTCGTGTTTAAACTGGTGTGATACAGGATAGGTAAAGTGGCTGATAGGAAACAACCAACCAAAAAACCCAAACTGAACAGAAAATTGCTGTTTAGGAAAGTGTCCTGGTTTACTGGGACAGAATTTTGGAGTCAGTTTTCTGTTGAGGAAAACTGGAATTTTGTAAGGACTACAACACTCTATTTAATGGGAGCAAAGTGATAAAAACTTTGTTATAGTTTCCAGCTAATGTTGGTATGCTTTAGCGATCAAGTGATCACTAAAGGATACTTGATCACCACCATAGTGCGCAAGTTCTTCAGCGGTCTTCAGTTAACCAGGTGCAGAAGTTACGAGGAGCAAAAGCCAAGGCAGATGACCCAGGCTGAACAATTAATGATTATTCCATACCATAAATGTCACATTCACTCTACATTGGAGAGTTTGCTGGGGACGGCCCTCTTTCTCTTCTTCCTTCTTCTTTTCTCCTCCATGGCTGACATCTTGAGAGGGACTTGTTTAACATCCTACTGCTGAGGCCTACTCCCCCACAGTATTGGCTGAGTATAACTCTGTGTATTTTATATTATAACTGCTATTAATATTAGTTTTAATTATTATTATTTTAGTAAATATATTTCTATTTCAACCCATTAATCTCCCTGCCTTCTCCTGACCCCTCTCTCTGGGTGGGGAGGAGGCACTGAGTAACAGAGCAACTGTATAAACTGCGACAGAAGGTGTTTTGGTTGGAGCTGCAGCATTTGTCATAACACTACTCAATATTTTTTCCTACCAATAAGGAAATAAATACAGAATTACTTTGATACAATTTACAGACACAAAAAGATGACTGAAAAAGTAAATTAGAGAGAGGACAGGCGTAGAACAGTCTGGTAAGCTGGGCCCATTACTATGAGTTAATTCAGGCAAATATAAAGTCCTAAGTGGTTTTGAGCCGTTTTTCAGTGTTGAGACTTTTTTGTTGCTATGTTTGACCAGCCCACTGCCTTCCCATGTCAGGACTTCGTGCATTCAAGTTAATGCTTGATCTACTTTGTATATGGTTTATGTAGCAAAGTTATGGCCCAGCCTGGTTATTTACTTCTGTAAGTTGAAGACTTCTGTAAACCATTGCTTCATCAAAGGGCCAAAGATCTGCATGACAACAGGAGAAACAGAAGCAAGTTTCAGAATTATTTCCCATTAGCAGCTATGTAGGGAAATCTAGAATTTAGTGTCATTTAACCAATTTTTGCGGTATTGGATTGGAATTATGCTAGTTTTGACTTAACATACCATTAGACATAATTTATTCTCCTTTAGGCACAAATACCTTTAGATTTTTTTTTCTTGATGCTAACACATCAATGCTTAACATCTGTGATACAAAACTTGTAATTTAATTTTATGCAGACAAAAACATATACTGAGCTTTCAATCCTTATCCACAGAGCTTTGTTTTGTCTGGGTTTAATTTTATTATGAAAATTAGCCAGACTGTGGGTTTAGATAGAACAGGAATTTCTCTCCTCTGAGCAAATTCCTTTGAGAAAAGGAAACATAAATAAAAACAAAGTGATTACTCTCTAAAACTGCCTGATAAGCAGGAGGAACCATGGGTTTTGAAATCTGTAGAGTGGGCTCTTCTTAAGACAGTAAAACTGAGTGAAGGTTAAGATTCCCCCAGGCTCCTGTACCCAAACAGGACTCCTGCTCTGGGTTAGTATTGTTGTACATACAGTTCTACTCTCCAAAGTAAGTTTGTAACCTCACAGGCAAATAAAATATATTGTTGATTCCTGTTCATTACGCTGGTTTAAATGTTGCTATTTTATAAGTTAAAATATTTTGTTTCTTTTTCTAACCATAGCCTTGTATTCTAAATGTGGGAACTGAAAATAGAGGTTGGTACTTCTTTTCTGTGTACCACCAGTGGAACAGGATCTGCTTTTCAACTTAAGCTATGGTCACCTCTATCACTGGCCTTACTGTCGTGTTTTCAGCGGCACTTAAAGTCTCATAACATTCAATAACATCAGGCAGGGAACTGATTGATTAACAGATCTATGATAATGTGCAAGAAGTGAATTTTCATTTTAGCCTCAAAGATCTTAAAAAAACAACAACAAAACAAAACAACAAAAAAACAAACCACAAACCAACACAGAATAAATAGAAGTTATTGTTTTATTTCACTATATTACTCAGGATAGTTCTGAGTATGAACAGGGAGCAGATGTGGCAATTAAGGAGAGAACACTACATATCATGGATCAGAGTTCCTGGTTTGGGGAAGCACAGAGCATATCAACAGTGTGGGAAAATGGGAGTGATGTAGGACTGGTTGCTGTTTTGGAGAAGTGGGAAACAAGAAGGTGGAAGGACACCAGGCTGGGGTACCTGGTTTGCGGAGACAGGAGCATGTCTCCATTGGCGTGCTTTGATTGCCCATGTGTGAATGATCAGAGCAAGGCAGAGCTGCTGGGAGAGACAGGTCATCTCTGGAGCTCACAAGGAACTAATGTGAGATCTCATTCTTGCTTAGGAATTGTTCTCAGGACAGTGAGGAAAAGCAATTTCTTTCTTTCTTTTTCTCCTCTCCTTTTTTACCTGGAGAAAGAACAATGGGACAGGGGACCAGTAGTGCTTGCCCACAGGATTCTCCTCAGAGGCTTGGTCAGAAGTCCCCAAGCAAGTGGGCAAAGGGAGGAAACATGAAACAGGAAGCGCTGGGAAGGTGTGTCAAGGTAACAAAAGTAATAGCTAGACACCGTGCAGCTATGGGTCACAGAAATGTGTAAAACCAAAACCACGTATGCTATATAGTATTCAGAGATCATATTTGAAGAGATACACAGATACCTATAATGCAAATCCCAGTATGAAACACAACTGACGCAACTGTTTCCAGTGACGGAAATGCAGTTATTAAGGGCTAATTACACCTGTGGCATGCCACTCTCCAGAACCCTCCCAGTTTTAGGGATGTGCCTTAAAGGCACGAATAGGCAGAAAACGTGTTTTGGAGTCACGCTTATGCCAGGAACAGCCTCGTTCCTGGGGAGGTGGGAGCGGTGTGACGGGCTCGCCTCGGAAAGGCAGGCTTCAGCAGCGCTGACCCGCTGGCCAGAACCAACCCAACACCGCCAGTTGTTTCACGGGCGACACAGTCCGCTGTTGCACCGGTCGGTATGGTGAGGGCCGGCTCCACCCTCCCCACGGCGAGTCCCAGCCGGGTACGGAGCTGCGGCTCCGAGGGGGATGGGAAGCGCCGCCGGAGGGAGGC
>NW_010184583.1:0-27386 GCF_000695765.1 Mesitornis unicolor | reverse complement strand
CGAGCGATTCTGTGATTCTGTGATTCTCCTGGCATGTGTTGCCCTTTGGAAACTAGGCTACAAAGTCACGGCATGAGAAAATAACTGGGCATGAATAAGTCTGTATTCATTAGTAACTCCTAGTGGTTTCACTGCAGATGTAATGTGAAGGAAGCATCTTGCCACTTAGAACAATGAAATCCATACACACCCACTACCAAAAAATCTTTCCTCAGTGGGTGAAGGATAGTCCTGTGGGAGCTGTTAGGACAGGACAGGGGTTCAACTCCCTGCACTTCAGAGACTCTGCTTAAATGGGCTGGACCCAGATTTTTAATTATTCTTGACATTTATCAGTATTTTTTGTGCTTTTTCTTTGTTAAAGGATATTTTCCATCTTTCATTGGCATGTGGGTAAGAACCTTGAAGACTTTGAGGACCTCTGATGCCATTTCCAGAATCACATGGGACATTGTGCTTCAAGGCTATCCTACCTTTCTGTTCAATGGGATTGCTAGATGGCACTCCTACAAAATGTTAGATACAGAAGGTAGCATGAAAATAACTCTTTCAGCTCCTTCCTTCTGCCTCCAGAAGTGCGTGTCATGAATGAAAAAAGGCAGATCAGAAGGAGTTGTCTCATGTTTAACCTATTTTTTGAGTGTTAATCTTACTTCATTATAATTCTTGGGTAGAGGATGGTCCTAATAAGGAGTGACCAGTGTACCTGCGGAACAGATTGCACAAAAGTCAACAGTGAGCACGTCGACAAGAACACAGTGCTGTTGTGGGTGCTTCTGGCTGTCCTCGTCACCAGCTTCTCTAATGATGGAAGCTGAACCAGAATCTGGCAGGAGCAGTGACAGAAATTATTTTCTTTTCTCCATGGTCCGTGCATCCCCTCAGTGCTCAGGGTTTGGGAAGATCACAGAATCACAGAATCACAGAATCACAGAATCACAGAATCACAGAATCACAGAATCACAGAATATTAGGAGCTGGAAGGGACCTCGAAAGATCATCTAGTCCAATCCCTCTGCCAGAGCAGGATCACCTAGACCAGGTTGCACAGGAACGCATCCAGGCGGGTTTTGAATGTCTCCAGAGAAGGAGACTCCACAACCTCTCTGGGCAGCCTGGTCCAGTGCTCTGTCACCCTCACAGCATAGAAGTTTTTCCTTATATTCCCATGGAACCTCCTATGCTCCAGCTTGCTCCCATTGCCCCTTGTCCTATCATTTGGCATCAGAGAGAAGAGCCTGGCTCCTTCCTCCTGACACTCACTCTTTACAGATTTATAAACATTAATGAGGTCTCCCCTCAGTCTCCTCTTCTCCAACCTAAAGAGACCCAGCTCCCTCAGCCACTCCTCATAAGGGAGATGCTTCACTCCCTCAATCATCTTTGTGGCTCTGCACTGGACTCTTTCAAGCAATTCCCTGTCCTTCTTGAACTGAGGGGCCCAGAACTGAACACAATATTCCAAATGTGGTCTCACCAGGGCAGAGTAGAGGGGAAGGAGAACCTCTCTCGACCTACCAACCACAGCCCTTCTGATACACCCCAGGATGCCATTGGTCTTCTTGGCCGCAAGGGCACATAAAGCCAACCAGTTAAGAGTTCCGTCAAAAGGTGGGTAGCTAAGAGGAATAAGGACAGCACCATCACCTCTTGGAAGCATCTCCCATGAGAGGAACATCTGTGGCAAGAGGGTGTGGACACTTCTTTTAAAGTCCTGTCTCGTTGCATTATGGGGCTTTGGGCTGCATTTTGGTTGTGTGGTAAGAGAGATCCCACAGATGCCTTAAGAAAGAGCCTGGTCCTTAAAGCAGACAAACGAGTTCTTCTGCAGTGTGACCCATTCCTTGTCTGTCTTAGAGGAGCCTTTCAGAAGGAGAGTTTCTGATTAATTATGGTATGTCAGCTCAGTTTATCATTGTTGCTTGGCTTAGTAAACTTGTCTGAGTAATGGCTAAACAACTTTCCCTGTAATTTTTACCTCCTTCTGTTTGGGGGGCTTTATTCCATGCTTGAGTTTATTCACCTGCTAGCGCAACTATTTATCCACTTTGTGGGATATTTAGTCACTTTCAAAATAAGGTGTGTAAAGGATCAGATAACAAATCCTACTAAATCATGAAAATAAAGAAGAAAATTCTCAGCTACTGTAGAGTAAAGTGGATCCACTGGCTTCGAAAGATGTCGTGGCCTGAACTATTTTGAGTAGGGGTCAGGACTGAGAAAAACTCACAGGCAGCTGAGTCCTGTCCCCTACCACCATATCATGCATTCTCTTTTGCAGTCTCACCAACTTACCAAGCAGCCTAAATGTCTAGGTACATTTTTTTTTCCCCTGATACTCTAGTGTTCGAATGTCCTGATTGTTAGAAATCTCATTTCCAGCCTAAATTGATAGATATAATATCCATGTTATCTCCATAGCTTCTTGTGGTAAGCCTCTTTACCCTAATTAGTTTTCTACAAACTGGTGCACATGAAGAAGTAACATAACTGCTTCTAGTACTTGAGTTACTGGATTGAATAAAACAACTTCGTTTAGGCAATGTGGCCTCTCGGCAGCAGAACCACACTGTGTCTCCACTAGCTGGAGCCCTGCAAGAAATAAAACTGCTTTTGGCTCTGGCAATTTATTCCAGCAGCCCAAGCATGCTGTTGATGTGACTGCACAGCTTTCAGTTCTCTAACTAGGTCACTCTGAGCATTCATACCATGATCTTTCTTTGTGTCCACAATCCTTCTTTTGAAATAGGTTCTCTACCTCTTTGTCCATCTTTGCAATCCTCTCCCAGTTTAAATACCTTTTTCCTGAACACAAGCAGTCAGAATTATGTATTGCATTTCAAATGAAGCCTCAAAATTGTTTTATATCTGCCATAGAAATATTCCACCTGACGCATCCTAAGATCACGATCACATCCAACTTGGGGATCATAGTCTTTCTACATTTAACTTGTGTATCCAGGCATTCCTCCCTCTCCTCTGTTGTTTCCTGCTGTGTTTCTTAAACAGAAGTTATTGTTATTCATCCTGAAGGGCTGGATTTTGCACTTTGTGCTATTCACTTTCATTCCATTTCCATTACTTCTGTCCTCAAGGTCATCCAGTCCTCTCTGCATGGTATTCTAGTCCTCCTCTGAATCAACAGTGCCTTCCAACTTTGTGTCATCAACACATTTCATAAGCCCACTCCTACTTTTTAAGCCAAAACCAGTCCTTGAGGAACCCCATTAATAGCCTATCTCCAGCCCAATACTTCCTCTCTTGACACAGTCTGCTGTCATCTCTGCTTTAACCAGTTTTCGAGCCATCTTACAGTTTCTCTCCTAATCCCCCTTTTCCTTACCTAATCAGACACTTTCTCACATGGCACCAAAACAACCGTTTTACTGAAATCCAGAACACTGTATTTCCTTTGTCTAGAGAAAACAGTCATTTTAAAGAAAGCTATTATGTTAGTCTGGCATGAGCAGACTATGACCAAACCAGACTAGAAATGGCATTTTCCACTCTCCTGCTTATCTTTATTTTTTCCTACAAAATCTGTTCTACAAACTTGCAAGTTGTTGCAAACTAAATGACCCCAAGATAACCAGAACACGTTCTCCTCATCTTAACCCATTTTGAAAGATGGGTATGGGGTTTTTGGTTCTTTAGTCATCTCCTCTGTCTCAAGTGTCTGGGAGAAGGAATTTCTAAGGCACTGATGATTTCATGTGCTGCTTCCCCAAAATTTATGGAGTGGAGATTAACCTGTTCCCTCCAAATCTATTCTGATGTGGTGCTGATAGTTCTGTTTCTAACACCATAAGACTAATTCCCTCTGGCCATACTGTGTCTCTCTCAGTTGCCAGTGTCATTGTGTATAAAGGGAAACAAAAGGCATGATGTGTCAGTTTTAGGAAAAATAATTATTAATCTCCACCCTGGCCTAGTGCATGGCTGTTCCCTTGCTTCTTTTGTGCTCAATTCCTAGTTACATGGCTGAAAAATTTTTTGGTATTTGTTTTATTTCCTCTGTAAGGTCTAACACACAGCTTGACTTTTGGCAATTCGTACTTTATTTCTGCACTTTGACCTCTTAAGATGCTGCTTTCTCAGCTGATTGGTCTCTCTTCTGATTCCTTGTCGGCTCTCTGTTAATATCCATATGATTTTTAAGGTGGATTTTTATTCAGTTCCTTCCTACAAGGTCCCCTCCTATTTTTACCCTTTCTTAGGAAACAAGTTCTGACTCAAAGCAACATCAATTTTAAGTAGCTGTTGCTTTTCAGCCTATTATCAAGAAGTTAACAATTCCTTCCTGAGGTAATTAATCTTCAGATAATTCATGCATCTATTATTATCACTCCCAGCCTTATTTTATTCCTGACTTTCCCTGATCAGCGCAGAGCTAGAAATAGCTTTGGTCCAGTCAAGACCCTGGTCTGTACCTGTACAGAATGGGTGACTCCAGAGACATGGAACAGTGCCACTGGTAGTAAAAATAATCATAATAATCTTATAAAAACATTATATTTTTTTGCCAAGATATACATATTTACAGAGAAAGAGAATGAAAATGCATGTTAATGCAACACTAAAAGTGATCTATCAAGCTTAGTTATTTACATGTCATTAACAGTACCAAACTACAGTAATGGATCTTAGCAAGCCATTGTACCAATGAAAACTTGAAATGAAATTAATTCACCTCTCTCACAGCTCACAGAAGAAACAAACAAAAAAACCAAACAAACATTTTTTCTTAACATTACTAAGTTGGCCAGTTGGGACTGAAAACATTCCTTGAGCAGACAACTGGGTAAGCAAGTACAATTTTTACATAGCTGTATTTGAGAGAAACAGTACTTAAAGAATACTTAAACATATTTAAACCTCTTACAGAGTTACCCCAAATCCATTCTTAGTATTTAGCTTCTACTTTGCCAAAAAGTGATTCAAAGAGTTATTTCTTCTGCTTGACTTGCTGCTACTCAGAAGCTTGAATAAAGGTATTTGACAGCACCAAGCATGAAAGTGCCTGGGTACTTAACATAGGGCCCCTATTATGACAGATAACTAGTGATAGTAATAAGAGCAGTTAAATAGAATCTTTATTGTTTATGTCTAGACCTAATCTAATTTAGAGCAATGAAGAAGGTCTGAACTGTTCTCTATCTGAAGAGAATTAGCACAGAGGAGCATGCAGAATGCCACAGCCCTAAGAAATGTGTGCTATTTTAAGTATAAATTTTTAAGTAGAAGTGTCTGAGGTGAAACACTGAGCATTGTTCTATGGGGCTAAAATCTGGCTGGTCCTCAGCCAGTAGGAGTGAGGTGCAGGGAGACAACCTTTAGCACAGCTGATGTCAGGATGGGGCAGAACTGCATTTCTGATGTTCATAAGAATGCATGAGCTACACCCTTTGAGCTGTACAACAGAGAGGAAGGACTACTACAGTGTTGCTTCCTTTCAGGCACACTGTCCAGCTGAGCTGCTTGAGGCTTTTCCAAGGAGTATACTCGAGGGAATGCTAGGAGACATCCTGCCTCTCTGAGGCATCACAACTGAAGCATTTCACATGCACAGCATGAAACATGAAGTTCAGGGCAGGGTTGTGCATAAAATGAGATGTCTAGCCCCAGAAGAATACCCTAAACTAACCTATGCATTTTCCTGAATCATTGCTGCTTATTACATATCATGTCTTTGGGAAGATCATTATTAGTCAGTAGATTATGAGTTCCAGACTCCTATCAATAACTGCATTATAGCACCCCATGTCATCATGGCCATGTTATTTCACACAATTCTCCCTAACTTAGGCAAAGCATTATCTTATCTAAGAGGATGCAAAACAGTCTCTCTTCTAAAAACTAATACTCACTACAAAGCAGTGCTTTTACAGACAATATCTAAAAGCACAAACAGAGGTTCAGCTCTTAAACCTGCAGCTACCTCTACTGCTGTTTTGTCTCCCGAATGTGGGAAGACAAACAGCATAGACAATACAGTAAATTTTCCCTTATTATATAAACACCCATTTTTTATTTGCATCCACAACATGCAAAAAAAAACAACCTTGCAGCCCTGACACTGGCAGTCACATATACTTCACAGAGTCTGCTGCTCTGGATTTCTCCATGGAGAAGTGTGTTTGAGTGCATGCGCAGAGTTTTTTATCCTTTTTTATCCTTTCTGCCAGAGGAGACAGATGCCAAAATCAGGAGACTGAAACTTTTTGTGCATGTGCCCACTATCCACTGAAATTAATGGGAGAAGTTTGAATGCCTCCTTGGTTAGAAAGAAATAAAATGTGCTTTTAATTTAAGTGTGTTAATTCAAACCTATGGCAAGAAAAGGCTGTGTTGATTCTGCTTCCAGGCAACCTCTGACAAAAATGCAAACCAGCTACTTTGCCTGGATCCCAGGATAATGGTTTGGAATCAGGAAGTTAGTTTTGTAGTAAAGGAAAACATCAGGTTCTACACAGTTTGAAGGTACCTGCGTGTCTCCAGCCAACCTGCATGTCACACACAGGGTTTCTGGCTGTGGAGAGCCAGTACTGATGGCACAGTGCACTTCAGTGACAGGTGCCTCCTATGCCTAATGCGAGTGAAGCAAACATATTGCACTGAAGCATACTCACTCAAATGGTATCTGAAAGCAGGGCAAAAAAGCCTGACCATTATTCATCTGTCTGTATTTCTGATTTTATTCCTTTAAGCTTTTGATCACTTCGAAGGGTGTTGGCTTCAAAACAATGCCAAGCACGATTCCTTTAAATTTTAGGAAACATACTGGAAGAAAACAGTGACTTCCAAATAATTTTAATTTGTCAGGGATCATCCTAAATCCATGTTGTGAACTGAGGTGCAGTTGTTTTCATTCAGAACTTGACACTGGCTGAACTGGGGCATGTACAGATACACCATATGTACTAAACCTTCAGCCCTCTCCCAAGTGCCTCTGAAGCTTGAAAGGCTTTAGCACCCATTTTTTTCCTCACCTGAAGGTTAGAATAAATTTTGCATCTCGTCTGGCTTTAATTTCATGCAGTGTTAGTAGAATCTCCAGCACTGTAGTGGGGAATTGGCTGGAAACATCCCTGTCGTGGCCAGGGACACCAGCCTCCCGGAGATTGGTTTGCCACAGCACAGATGTAGTGCGCAGTTGATGCAAAACACTATTTGAAATATGGAAACATCCAGCATTTTTGCACTGCGGCCAAGATAAGCCTTCATTTCTGCCACTTCACTGGGACCCACCCTGTGGAACTGATGTGAGAGTTTAGCTCAAGTCATGGACAAGGCCAAATTCTGATCTGGGATGCACCCACGTACCTCTACTGAGGGAATGTGGCTGAACAGGTGTAAGTCAGAGAAGAAGAGAAAAACATGCTTAAGCCAGCGTTTCAAATTCAATGCTTTATTTTATCCTGTGTTTTCCTTTTGTGGCCTCATTTTGCAAGACATGGAGTACTGCAGTTCTGCTCAAGTTCAGCCACTGCATGGAGCTTGGAGCAGCTCAGGAACAGCAGTTAGGACCTCATGTTCTCCTGGGCCCTAAGGCTGACCAAAAAAATCCTCAGGGACAACTTTGTAAATGCTTAGTATTCAGCCCAGGTGCCAGACTCTTACAAAGTGCTCATTATAAATCTTATGGAAAATCTGACAGCGTAGAGAAATGTCTGAACTGGAGCAGATAATTTCTAGAAGTTGGATTTTCAGTGTGCTGTGAACTGCTCTATTTCCAAATCCTTATTTTAGAATGCTGCGTTTTTATCAGTCGGTTGGTAGCTAATTACCAGGGTTGGTTTTTTTTAAGACATAACCCCCACCCCATTTAACTGATCATCTGAGAGAGGAACAGCATCAAATTATTTTCCTTCATATGACATGTCAAGTGGACAGTATCTTGCAAGCCAAAGACATAAACACTAACTCACCCACATAATTTAATTACTGACTAAAATAAAACCATATGATATTTCTGTGTCAGTGCCTGAAAAATTAGTTCACTAGATTCTGGCAATATAAAGTGTCCCTAACACTTTTGTTCATACACATATAAAGTCCAATGAAAAATGTTGATAGTTAATTTCAGTGAATAGCTGCAAAGCAGTTCCCCCAGAACAGAATTTACCTCAGCTGTTTGCCATTACTACCACTGATGATAACTCAGAAAATGTTCAGTTCGTAGTATATACAATAAACTAAATTTTATTAGTCTTACTCAGTAGACAGTGAAGTAAATGAAAGGACTCAGATTAAGTTCAGTGGATTTTGGAACTGTCTCTGTGCTTCACACCTAACATTACAGCTACATGCTCAAACACTACGGATACAGTGTATTACTCATAAAACTTAGAAATGGTGCTACCTCATTTTAGGAATACCTGTACAGTCAAGGTAACATCTATCTAGAAGACAATTACTTCCATCTGTTTAAAAGAACCACATTGTTTAGTTATAGTTACATACTTTTATAAGAAGAATGGCAGCAGAAATATATGAATTCTGGCTACAGTGCTGTCTTACAAAACTACCATTATTTAGCATAGTTTGATTTTTCCAGGCAATGGAGCAAAATATAAATTACTTACAAATCCTGCTTTCCCAACTAGCACATTTGAAAATAAAAGATCATTATTTATGTAATATCCTGTCATCTAGGGATCTTGAAATATTCTACAAATAAGAATGACCTTGAAGTATCCTTTCTTATTACCTCCACTCCAGAGAGTGAAAGCATGGCGCTTACTCTGTTGAGTGACTTGCCACGTTTGACAAGCAGAGCCAGGAATGGGGTCTGTAATGATATTGTCCTATTGCCTTTTTCTTCCATGGTATTGCCTGTCGCTTTCAGCCAGATCTGTTAATGCTCAGAGCCTTGTAGAGCAAGGCCAGCAGGCAATGTTTCTTACTACAGATCATATCTACTATAGTTAGAAACAGCTGTTTGTGTACAACACCTTAAAATTAACATGATCAGAAAATTCAGCAAGACTGACAGGTCTGGAACAAAAGCCTTCAGTGCCCAAGCTTAGGAAATCTCTTGTAACTGTCAGGTCCTATATCCTGAAGGTGAGGCACTGGAGAGCAGTATCACAGGGCAAAATGATGATGTCAGGGTAAGATTTCAAGTTGTGAGTCTTGGCACCTGAGGAAGAGGTTGGCATAAATCATAACTGTAACACATGGGGCTGTAGTTATGAAAGCTGAACACCGCTCCTCTGATGCTGGGGTGGTTGTGGGGTCTGTCCTCACAGCATCCACTGAATCTCCTCAGTTCTGGCTTTGGCAAACCACTTGCTCCTCATTCTTTTCATGGCTTCTCTGGGATTTTTAGTCCTCCAAACCTAGGACCTATGGACTGAAATGTTTCTTAGCCATGACAAGACACTGCCTACTGGCTCCTGTGATTAATGGTGTTGTCCCTTGACAGCTTCCTGGTAGAGAGGATGAGAAATCCTATTGCTCTTCCCCAGGCACACGTGGTCAGGCTATCAAGTGGCAAAACCATATGTTTTTTAAAGCTGAGATCTATTCACAACTCTATATATTTAGGTCATCGAATGTCTGTGGGTTTTTTTAGAGAATAGTTTAGATTGCAGCATGTGGATTTGCCTGCCATTTGCAGTTAAGGAAAGGCTGGTGTGATCTGCACCCACTGCTTCATGCTGGCTCTGAGGACATATCTGTGCGTCTGTTTTGCTTACTCATTTTCAGACGTCGCTGGCTTCCACATGAAATGAGAGATGTGATGTTTAAGTATGTATGAGAAAACCATCAGACTTAGAGTTTCAAAATGCAAATAAGATGTCCAAGAATTCTGGAGAATTTATAGGCCATAAAATCAAACAAATCTGGCCATTTTCTGAGCCAAGGAGATACAAGACAGATGCTATCGACAAGAAGCAACTATTTAGGATTTTCATTCATAATAAAATAGTCGCTAATATAATCACAGCCAAAGGAAATCTACACATTTTTTCTTTGCAATTATTTATAATAAAGTACATCATTTTTCTAAGCCTGATCTTGGCACCAAGATGGAATTGTACTCGAAATGAAGCAGTGAAACACAATTAGCCATTTCATGTAGCAATGGTAGTTTCAAATCCCTTCAGCTCTAATAAAATATTGTGGAGTTTTTGAATTGACAGTAAATCACAGATTAAGATGCCTACCTGAAACAAATACCAATTCTACTTTTTCCAAGCAACATTTGATATTGTAGTCTCTCTGCTTGTTCTTTGTTCTCCTCCTTACCCCTTTACTCCATCAAAGGAGTTGATTTATTCCACCATGGTCAAAATTTCATTACCTGCTATTTAACCTAGTGGAAATAAACCCTGTCTTGAGCAATCTGGAATATGTGAAAAAGCAAAGTTTGCTTTTTGATCTTTTACTTAAGGATACTGAACAGAAATGCCTTTTCTCTCAGAAGCAACTACCTTGATTTTTTTTTATTTTTCATTTCTTTCAGCAACAAGGAATGGAAGATTAAAGAAACGGGATGTGGTTTATAAAACTTTTTTCCATGGGCGTGCCCTATATGACAGACTGTGTCCCTGGAACACCTTGGCTCAAATGTAGTAGCTGTGGGTGTGGTGATTATTTCCTGGCACAAGGAGGGATTTCAGGAAAGTACTGACTCTGCCTTCTCCACCCAGGCAGGTTCCTGACCTCTACTTACAAGTGACAAGAGCCCTCATGTGCATAAATCCTACAGGATCCTTTAGGCAAAACCACTCACAGTGTTTGCATTGTGGGACTGTTCTCTTGAAAATATAAATGTACGTGTAGTGTGCCTGAGGATACCCAGTTTTGAATTATAGAGTGCCTTGTGAGCAGTTGCGGCATTTGGTTTGAAGATACTACCCCTGCTTCCCTCCCCACTTCCCACTTCTTATTTTAAATTCAGCTCTTCAAAAGCTCGTTACCAAAATTATTCTGATAGATCTGTGGTTGTGCTGACTAGCAATGGCTTTGCGAAAGAGAGTGAAAGATCACTTTATAGACTTCAGCTTCTTCCTGGAATTGCTGCTTTTTTCCTTTCACTTTTTTTTCCTTTCTTGGCAAATATATTTTAAAAATAAAAAAGCGTGTATGAATTTATTGCTGTATGGGGCTGTTAGATGGGTAACCACAGAGATCAAAGTGCTCACTCTGCTGAACAGGTGTGGCATGGAAAGTGCCAATTTGCTCCTTTCTGCGTCTAAGCCCTGTGCTGAGGGAATTTTCTATAATTTATATTTATTTTTTTATCTTTGTTGGGCAAGAACTTACACAGCCAAGCCTAGAGAGAGGCTGAACTAGAAAAAGTAACACTGAGTAGGGAGAATGGACATGGGAGATGTGTATCCAGAACAGGCTTAGCTAAGTGGTCTTATAGGGTTTATAAGTGATAATAAACTAATTGTAGCCTCATTCCTTTCTGCACATTAGGTTTCTCTAGAGGCTTTACAAGACAGCTGTGATGGTAGTAAGTAGATCATCATCAGGCCAGTGAGCTGACCTTTGTGGTATATCAGCAGTGGGTTGGACAAGGAACTCTTTGCCTTGTAAACGGACTTTTTGTTTTCTTTTTCTATCAAAGAACGACAGAACACCAACTGTGGTCAAAGCCAAATAGCAAAACACTGTATCTGTTCAACAAATTACCCTTCCCACTTCTTTGTAGAGCAAGACCCAATTATTCTGATTAATCTTGGCAAGGAGTGTGTGGTGGAGAAGAGGAGCCAAGGAGCAAGAGGAGCATGAGCTGGAAAAGGACAGATCATGTTTTAGGGACGTACCAAAGCAAACCTGCCTAGGGGCTGCAGTTTCTGGTGTGTACTGGTACTGAGTGAGTCATGGTTTGACCCATAACAGTGGAGCTGTTGTCAAGAGCTTTTAAGCCTCAGGAGGAGCCTGTGAGATATCTTCACCAAGCAAAGTATGGCTTGGGTCAGCACAGGGGATTCATCAAGGCACAAAACAGTCAGCTAGCAAGCCCGGTCTTTGTAAGCCTCAAAATTTTAGTGGTCTTGAATTTAGCCCTGCCTTTGTTTAACCAAGTCCTGGAAAAGGAAAAGCCTGGAAAGATCAGGGCAGAAGCAGCTGGGTCTGAGGAAAGGAGGTAGAGGGAAACAAAGAGAGAATGAGATGCAGAAATGGGCTATGCCCTCTAAAGCATCCTCTTCTCCAAAGTCTGGGCTGAAATCCAAGATTCTTGGTCATTCCTCTGGTTGCCAGCAAGTGTCTGTGAAACTCACATGAAAAATCTGTGTTTGATTTGCCTTGGGTGCAGATCTGCATCACTGTCCCTGCCGTACATCACACTAACTCACATCCCCATTGTAGTGATACTACTTACCACTATCACAGCTTACCATTATGCACAGGGAATCTGTACACAGGAATACTCTATTGACTAAAAGTATGTTATTGAGTTTTGAAGCCAAGTGCTCAAAAGCAAGGAAATTGCTGTGCAGACTACACTTACACTCTTCTTCACATAGATGACTTATGATAGGGAATTTAATTGCATCATCACAAGCTATCTTTTCATTCTTGAGGCAGAAGTCATTCAGGCACAGGTTACTTGGTGGCAATAGTAAGGATCAACAGGCTTACTTGGCAAACAACTATTTGATTTTTTTTCCCTCACTGTACAATGTGTATCCTTAGGTCTTGTTTATTTGCAAGTGATTCAGATTCAAAATTGTGATTATTTTTGTGACAGCCTTACCCATGGGCAGTCTGGGGTTTGACGGCAACAGAGGCTCTGGCGACAAATCCCCATTGTTGACTTCTGGCTCTGAACATGTGAAAGGTGAGATGGCTCTAGCATCTGCTATTGCCTTTACTTAATCCAGTCTTGGAAATAAAAGCAGTCACTCCCATCCCCAGTTTGAGCAATCTGGTCTGGTGGGAGGTGTCCCTGTCCATGGCAGGGAGGTTGGAACTAGATGGTCTTTAAGGTCCTTTCCAACCCGAACCATTCTATGAATTGGGTAATGTGGCACTGTGTGGGGATGTCCACAACTCAAGGCAATATGCTTGCTATGGAAAATCACTACACAAGGGCTACCTAGTCCTAGCAAGGCATGTCCTCCTTCTTTATCCCCTTTCTTCTAATTGTATAAACTTTATACCTTCTTTGGAAAACAAAGTTGCCACTCTAGAGCCGCAGTTCCTGCACAGTTAATATTTACTTGTGTAGTTGTATTTACAATGTTACCTTGTGCAATGAAGGAGTGAGGAATCCAGTGAGGGAAAAAAATTGCATGCAAGGTTCTCTCTAAAGACAGCCTCTTAGTTGATGTACATGTGCAGTGTTTGGTAAAGACTGCTTAGAAATAATTAAATGTGTTGTACCTTGAAGTCTATTCAGAACAAAGAACACAGACCTGGAGGGCATGTTGTTATGAAACGGTGCATCAGAGACAGCTTATTGCACAAAAATTCTGTCTTCTTCAGTGTCAGAAACAACTGAGCTATGAAGTCCTTCATTATAAGGGTTTGGGAATACATGTCAAGCATTCTCACTTCTCATCTTTGTCTAGTTCTCCCAAAAATTTAGAAAAGACATGTATTTTCCTCAGGCATTTTTGCTTACCTGAAAAGTTCTTTTTTTTTTCCAACCACTTGTGTAATTTTTTGTTATGGAGCATAAACAGAATGCATTCAACACATCATGTAAGCAAATATATAACTTCAGGCTTCAGTGCAACTACTCATGTCTTTACAATTAATGGTACTTATATTACATGGGTGGAATTGACAAAGGAGCCCAAAGGAGAAGGGCTGAAAACGCTACTGAGTAAAACCAGTCAGAGTTAGGCATCTGATTCCTAAAATTCTCTTCTAAACTCTTTTAAAAGCCCCTGCAATGCTAGGTTGAAGGCCAAGAGAGAATTTTTCAATTCCATGCCAGTACACCATCATTCAGTGGTCAGATATGATGCTCCTAAGTGAATGAGGCAGCTGTGACATTTTTAGTGGCCATGACTTACGAGAAGAAAACAACCAACCCTGTGTGTAAGCACTTTCAGCATTCACTTAGTTGTAAACTGGCTGTTCATTAAGTATATAACTGTGTTTGTTGCACAGTTACTCCATTTACACCTAGACACATACAGGTTTTACCACCACTTTTTCTCTCTTCTTTTCACAACATTAGCTGCACAAGGAATGCTTGCTACTGTCAGTTACAATGCAGGAGATTATTACTAATTAAAGCAGAAAAGAATGGAAAGAACACCAAAAAAAGACATAGGAAACTAGATCCAGTCACTGGTCCCATGTCTCAGGTTCTTAGTTTCAAAAAATGAGAGTGATTAGTCCAATTGGTGCTGAGTACTTGTGAAAAAAATCTTCAGTATAGCTAAGTTCTTATTACAAAATAACTGCATGCAAATGGCAATTAACCTTTGGATACATGTGATTTGGGTAAATCTGAATCTGTTTTCAGAAGGATGCCGGAAGGTACCTTTCGGTTTACAGACTGTCTTCTGCCAAATATCAATTTTTTGTCCGAAAATCTTTGGCCATTATACCTATTCCAAAGAAAGTTGCAATTCTGGGGGAAATGGTAGGAAAAGTGCATTTTTTGTTAAGTTTTGGTTTTGCTTGATTCATGCTTAAACTTTCCCAAAATAGTCACTCTTGTAAAGAGAACAACTCTGGAGAAAGTTCAGCCAAAAAGGCTAAAGTTCATGAAAATAATAAATAACTGAAATTGGGCCTTTAGAATGGAAATATTTAGATGAAGTTAATGTTAGTGCTTCAATGCATAGGTGCTTCACTGTATTTTTGAGTCAGAAATATAGAAGGCAGGAAATGAGTGGGAGAAAATCACTGGGTTGTTTTCTTTTCTCCTGGTATATTTTTTAATGAAAACAGGAAGAAAATAGAAGATGTCATGTACAGTATGTGATACTGCTAGAGTTGGCTTGGACCAATTACACATCTTTGTGCTTCCAGTGACTCATCTTTGGTGGGTAAAGTGTATTACAACTGAAAGTGGAAAAGTTTTGTACAATTTATACCAAATGTTGCAAAATTCTAAGGCTCCAAAGCCAACAGAGTAGTTAGATTCAAACAAGATTAGGTCCCACTGAAGGCAATGGCATTTATCGTCATACTTTAGTACTTAGTAAGCCCACAATCAGGTAGCTTCTGCAGTTGTGCAATCGGGGAGATGAAAAGAAAGAACTAAATCATGTGTTTTAATTTGCTGAGGGTTTCAGACTGACAATATTGACAACATAGGCATCAGTAAAATTGGGAAACAGGTGGAGGATAATAGATAAAATTACAGCTCATAATTTTTTTGAGATATCATTTGAAATATTACTACTGTATTTTAAAGCAAGTTCATGCTTACTTGTGATGAATGCTGCTTGGAAATACCTGTTTGTACAGTTTTGTTGGTTTCTTCATTTTCACAGAAATGCTCAGGGACTTAGCTAAGCAATTCTTAAAAATTAACAAACCCAGAGTTTTCAAAGTGGTCATCCGAAAGTATCTGATGTGTACATACTACAGCTCAGAAAACTTATGTTATTTTCCTTCTCCTATCAATTTTCTTCTGATAAATATGTTGACAAATATTTATTGGAAAGCAAATAAAGAAGGAGTTCTATTTATCCTATTTTCTTTAGTTTTATTGATGTGAATGCCTATGCATATTATTTGCAGTTTTTGCCCTGCCTCTGGCAATGGTGTTTGATGTTCCACAGTGAAGCATGAATAATCCTTCCAAAATGAAAGACTTTGGAATTAATAATGGATAAAAATGGTTGAGCTCTGGGTTCTTCTGTATCTATATTAGTGTCTTGCATTGAATAATACACAGCCAAAACCTGAAGTATTACACATGGTTATTGTTTTGCAGTCAGTGGCCTCTCTCTCTCTTGTTCCTCACCGCTGAATGGAGGAGAGGAGAAGTTTACATGGTGCTCCACTCAAGCTCAGGAGCTGCCTGGGCAGAGCAGACTGTAATGAGAAACCTCAGCCATAGATAAACACTGCCTTGTCTCCAGTGGCAAAACAGATGTATGCAATAAGATCATGGCAGTTACCTATCTTTTGATTCAGGGCACACAGCTAGGGCTGTGAAGTATTGTTATTAGCTCAGCTTGCTCTTTCATGGGATTTGGAAACAATTATCACCTGTCTGTACAGAAACTACATATTTCTCATGAGTCACCTCTTTGATTTCCATAGTGGTTGTCTCCACAGAAATTAACACTTTTTGTGAATCATCCTTGTCACCTTTGGCAACGAGTGGAACTCCAGGCTTCCCTCTGTGGCCTTCAACCTGGACCCTGATCTTCCCTCTGCTCCTTTTGCATACACTTCAGCAAAATCCAACCTGAGTCACAAAACGTGAGATCAAAATCTGCTCTTACAATTAGCATTGTCAATAGTCTAGAATCATAATAACTTGCCAAAAACATCTGAAGGCCTTTGAACCTGGAGTCAAAATGGCAGAGTTGGAGGTCTGGCAGGATGTATGCACCCATGCATAACGAGGGACTGGACTGAGAGCTCTGGCAGTTGTCAGGAGCGCTCCCAGGCTCCAATAGCCATAAGTGACTGATGAGTTAACAACTGGCATGAGGGTCTAATTAATACACTCCATCATCGGACAGATTTTTCTAGCTCTACTCTGGGGGCTCTAGGTTTTCTTAGCAGATTTCTGGCAACATTTTACAGTATTTAAGAAACATTCCCTCTGAAGCAGAGATAACTGCTTCTATTAGTTACTGAGTTGTTGGCGACTTAGCTGAGAGTGCAGTTCATAACTTGAGAGACATGAGTAAGAAGCATCCAGGTAACTTGTCCTATCTCAACAAGGACAAGATGAAATCAAAACAACAGAAGGCAAATGTTACAGAAGCGAAAGTACCATGGTGTTAGGAAGAGAATAAACTCTTAAGAGAAGGAAAGGGAAAAGAAAGAGAATAAAGAGAATTAAAAGAGCGGAATTAGGAAACTTCAATCTAGTAAACTAAGTCAGTGAGGCCAGTAGAGGGGAAATTTTGAATCCAAGTCCAGTACTGGCATACATTCATGTAATGCTTATGCTGCAGAGAACACCACACATGAAAGCTGTGATTTTTTTGAAGCTTCTTAAGTGATGTGCGTGCACATTCCTGTGACTTTTATTTGGGGTTGAATGTTTGAATTTCCCCCAAAGGAACTGAAAATCCTTCTCAAACCATTTTGCTACCCTGACAGGCCAAGCAACTCACACGGTACTCTAATGCTACATACATACAGTCAGTAAGAAAAAGGAGTAGCAGAAACAGAAATGGGGGGGAAGGCGTCCTGAATTTCATAGAAATACAAATTCTTCTTTAACCTCAAATACTATATTAGCCAGTCCAGACTTAGTATAGATTTAGGCAATCGGAAGTTAAATGTTGAGATATGGATAGATATATATATACACACACACACATACCTATATACAGAACTGGCATATATTTTCTTCCTATTTACCATTTCTTTCCTATTGGGTAGACCAAGATATCAACAAAAACATCACTTCTGATCTAATTTTAAAGTACAGCAAGCTAGCTACTGGGCAGAATGAAAAGGCAAGATATTTCTGTGTCAAAAGTTTTGAAAAGTTATGTTGCAAGCTTTGTCCATGTGATTGCACACAGTGCAGGGCACAGAAACTTCCGTCACAAAGCTTCACTCCTGGTATACTGGTAAGACTGCCCACATGGACCTAGTGATTCCAACTTTTGTGCAGATTAATAGTCATTTCTACATTTGTCTGTGAAAGTCCTTTGCCTGTGCCCTATGCATTTAGTACATAGCTTACCAATCACTGTGTTTACACGCATGTATGTGCCTGAGTTGACCATTTGTGGTTGTGCACCTACTCCCCAGGAGAACGAAGAAGCTACTAACTCTTGCAAATGAGTAACTACACATTCTTCTCCCAATTGCCATTGAAATTGTATAAGGTCCAATTACATCCCATGTAATTTTTCTTCTAAGAGATATAGCTCAGCAGGGGCCAATTGCTTTCCCATTAGCTTTTCTACATTTACAAAACATAAATTAATATAGACTACATTAACACACTGTTCTGCTAGATCCATTACAAAACGTTAATTCCTTCCAAGCTAAGCACCAGTACTTTATTTCAGATTACTGTAAATCATGAATGGCCCATTTTACCTTTCAACTAATGAGATGTGATACAGGAGATGACCTTTGATTGGACATGGTCAGATCTTTATTTTGACTTTTGCTGCTGCTGGCTCTCTTTGCAGCAAGAACCAACATTGCTGCTAGCTTCTGCAGAAAACACTCTCCTCTCTGATGCTTCCATGGTGCTCAAAAGCTACTGTTCCCACTGCAGAGGTAAGACCATGCAAAAGGGTATGATTTTGAATGGTGAAAGTGTAGCAAGAAGCTCTCAGAGAAGAGAAAATAAAGCTGATGCACAAGAACAAACCCAACAATGATTTCCACTAGATTTTCAGCTGTGTCTGATTTCCAGCTTCCAGAAGGTCCATAATTTCTACTGACATCACTTAGTGCTCAAGGTCTCTGGAAATAACCACAACATTTCAGTTTTCTTCTGTAGGGTCCAAAATAACTCCTTAAAACCACAGAGTCTATAGTCAGAGGCAGATTTCTTAGCTAATCCCTAAAAGTCCAAGAAGTACCATAAGACTGAGTAGACAATTCTTCACATTCACTATGTGTTAAAGCCTCTAAGGATCGTTCTGTATTCATGAACATCACAAATAGTGACAGCATGGAAAAGAGTTTGTGTGTGAACTCTGAACTCTAATAAGAACACAGGAGGCATTTTTATTAATGCAGGGATTACACAGAATGATTGCACATGAGTCCAAGGTCCACATTTATAACTAAAGTGCAACTCATGCACAGCTACACCGAGTGCAACATTGACCTTGTTCTAGTTCTGGGAGTCTGTTGGTTTCTTTTAATTGTATTACATTTGCATCTAATCATAACCTAAAGAAGTCGGATTTTGGCAAGTTACAGTTTGTCTGCTAAATTCATAGGCTGTGAAGGCTGTGTTTAATAATGAGTGAATTCCAGGTTATTTCATATAGTACATCAAACAAGCAAGGCCTTTCTGAATCAAATAACAAAACTATTTGTGTATTTTAAGCCGTCTCCAACCTTGCATCCTGGGGTTGCACTGACCTGGCTCAAGCCTTTTCTGAAACTACGCAAAATTCAGCTGTACAAGGGCAAGCTCTCAGAACTCACCTGGGACCAGGCTTCTCCTTGCATGGGAAAAGGAGAAAAGCAAGGCTGGGATAGGGAGTCCTAGAGGACAGTTGTGGAGGACTAGGTTTGCTTCTCCACCTGCCACCTGGCAAGACTGGAGTAACACAGCACTACCTAAGCCCCATCTCTCCCATGCCTGTCAGCCTCACTGTCCAAAGCTCTAGCATAAACAAACCACTGGAAACAGCTGGTTTACTGCCCTGACAGGGCACCATGCTACACAGCTGCCAGCTTTGCCAATCACTAAAGCGGGTATTGGAAACTTTAGACCTTTTTAGTGACATTTACCTCCCATTACTTTATTTTCACACACGGAGACAAAATATCCTGTATCTTGAGAGGTAAATCACCTTCTATTTGCTCTCCTAGTGCCTTTGAAGGTACGATGTATGGACAAGTTATCCAGCTGCAGACCGTCACCTACCAAGGATCCAGTGCTGTGAAACCAAATGGAAGAAATGGCTCTAAAGTGAAAGTTCACACTGAAAAAAATTTGGCGCTTTTCTCAAAACTAATCTATAATTTTCATTGCAGCAAATAGTTTCTACTTGTTCAGTTTGTGCTATACTTGTGGCCATTAGGGACCAGGTATTTAATTTCTGAGATGTGAATGGATAGACTCAGTGCCCTAAAGGAACTCCAACACAAGTCATTACCTTGTGTTCTTCCTACGTAAACTCTCAAGCCATTTTAGTTGGCTATATTACCCTTTGCTTCCCCTCCTAAAAACAATCTTGCTGGCAGTGCTGCTTTTCCTTTCTAGAAGTATCCACATTTCAGTGACGGGTGACATGAGCTCTGCAATTACAGAGCCAAATTCCACAGTAACGCAAGAGCATGTATTTATAACAGCAATGGATTTGTGCCTGGTCGCACTGCGGCTGTATGAGGTACACAGATGATAAAATCGTCTGGGCTGAAAAGCATTATAAAGTATTGCTAATGTAGCTATGGTAGGTAGGTTCTATCACAAATCTGTTTAAGGGTCTTGTGCTAAGTCTTGCAAAATACCAGGTATTTACCCAAATGTATTCCAGTGTTCATCAATGAGTTATTTGCCTTTCATCCTTCATTTCTTCCATTCTTCCTTCCCTAAAACTGTTGGTTCATTATTTCTAAAGCACTACTGGCTTTCTTTAAAGCTATGGAAAATTGGTCACCAGTGGAATACTTCAAAAGGCAGCATTTGGTTTGGAGACAAAAGGGTTATACCTGCAGCATCAGCAGCTCTGGCTTGAAGTTACAGTGCTATAAATTGTGGCCTCAAAGGCATATGTGTGTGTGTATGTGTGTGCAATGACCCAAGTGAAAAAAGAATTTTTGCCATGTAAACAACTATTTGTCTCCTGCAGTCTTGAACATAGACCCACTATCTTATCGTTCATTAGCAGACTATTGAATTCACATAATCAGTAATAGTTTCTGGAAGCTGTTTGGCAAGCAGATATGGAAATTACTAGCTCACAGCTGGGTAAGAAAAAATAGCAAATACACACGTTGTGCTTGCTCTCTTCCCCTCCCCCCCACTCTTCCTTGGACACTAGATTTATTGCCTCACGGTATTCACAGATGATGTTTTCATAGTCACTAATGAGGTCCCAGCAGTTTTTTAACAATAACAGGACATTACTACTCCTAAGATATATTATGTGTTTTCCCCATTTTTCTCGATTTCAGTCGAATACTCAGAAGTATGCCAGCTTAAAAATCTCCTGGTTTATTATTATTATGACTGATAGTCCTGTCATGTGATATAAATGACTGTTGAGGTGAAACTTTTAAATTGTTAATTTGTATACAGTTTTAAACTATAATCTTTTAACATGCTGTTTATGGCTTTGTACATAAAAACGCCAAACTACTTGTTTGGTTGTTTTTGTTTCTACCGGCAAAAAGGCAACACAGCAGACATCACTCTTCAATACTGTTGTGTATTTCCTCCCTGCAAGAATCTGGCTTCAACCATCACTAGCTGGCAGTGATATACAAGGTATGCTGAAAATATTTACTGGTAATAGTTAAAATTAATTTGTTTTGAGACCTGGAGTCCTTCATTCTTATTCAGCAAAAACAACTCATTCTGACCCTGATTCAGGAAAGCATTTAAACATTTGCTTTATTTTATGTAGGTGTTTAAGTTACACTAACTTTGAGATGTCTGAGTATGAGAGCTTTCTTCTTGAATTTGAGCCTTCATGTGTAACTCTTTTATAATAAAAAGGTAAGTTTCATTTAGGATAGTTGGTATCATGTTGCTTTCTGAAGTCAGATCTAGCAGTTTCGGTCATTTAAGAGTATAACGTTTAGAAGCTGTTAAAGATGAAGTCATGTTTAATATGTGAGCAATAGGTTATAGTATGTTCACCTAAGCAAAGCAGAGTTTAGGGGATTAGCCTCTTGTTCACCTAAATCTCTGAAGTATGAATTTGCTGTTTTCTTTGCCTGTGGTTTAAAATCTCAAGTGCAAATCTAAGGAATCTTCTGCTAGACAGATACTTGTAATGATCACCATTCATAATACTGAAACTGTCCAAGGTCCCAACCATTCCAACACCTACACACCTCCCACAGATGAATATTCACAGAGACTTCACAGACAGTTAACGTTGTGTGTAGCTTCTCACAGGTTTGCGATCAAAGAAGCTGTTTGGTGGGAAGGAGTAAGGCTGTGGTCAGGAAGACTCACAGAATTGCTATTTTAGAAATTAGTTCACACACCTTACTTAACACGTTCCAAGTCCCTTAGGTCTGTATGCAGACTTGCAATGCTCTTCAGAGAGCATCTAAACCAGAAGACTGAGTCCACACCCAATGAAATCAACAGGAGCTTTGCCAACAGGGTTCATGTGACCAGAATCCCTCCTCAAGGAATGTGCATCTCTTCTTTGGGTTTCATTGTTTATAAATGCAATCTGGGAATTAACTTTTTATTATTATTTTTTTGTTATTTTTAATCATGTTGCTCAGGTTACAATAATCTCTCTTCCCTGTGCAGATGATTTCACAGAGAAGGCAGTAGGCACAATGAATGAAAGAGGCTGTGAGCTAGAGGAGAAAATTTTATAACTTGAGAAGCAAGGCAAAGATGTTTTTTGATCTAATTTCTGTTCCTTTTGGTGTCAACTGGATTTTGCCAGGAACTGTAGTTAATTTTAGTTAATTCAAAATACTCTGTGCTATAATGTTGTTCCTTAGAGATACAGGGAGAAGGGCTGTAGTTTCTGTATGACCCTCATGGCCAGGCACTTCCCTCTGTGGAAGTTGGATTAGATGACAGTTAGATTTTAATGCTGTAACTTGTAAGCATGGACTCTTTGGTCCTGTGTGCTCTTTTTTAACCAGTTGCCAGATTCAGTCAGCACATGGTTCCAATTTTGCCCCAACTCAAATTCTTATGATGTAAATTTTAACGGAAAAGTGGCACTTTGAAAACAAAAAATTTCTGTCAAGGAACTTAACATTTCATCAACTGATATATTTGCAGTCATTATCAGCAACTTGCTCCTGGCAGCACCCCAGTGCACTCTTCTAGATATGGCAGATGTCTGCCCCCTGTTAGCTGTTAAAGCTGTAATATTTTCCTTGAACGTTACTTGGAGGAATCTTATCCCCAAGAACCTAGTATCTCCTTCTCTCTTTGAACTGCTTAGGCCATTTCCAGCCACTGAAAAAGAGCCAGTCCTTTAGAGCAGATGACTGTAAAGAGTGGAAAGAGGGAAGAAAATCACAGAAACATAAGGTAAAATTATTTTTTTTTTTTCTTGGAATGATGTCTTCATATAATTTCTTCTGCTTTACCTGGACATTACATTCTCACAGCTCTTGATTATCTCATGTGCCTGACAATGCTCCAACACACACCAGATAGACCAAGGTTTCCATTAGCATTTTGTAATAATTTTTCTTTTCCATGACACTCAACTACAAAGAAGAGAAAAACAGCATTGGTGATTAAAATTAAGAAGCATACCAAGTTGACTCATGAGTGGCAGAATTAATGAAGCCTTGCCTCCTACAGGACTGTCCTTGTTCTTCTGCTTGTCACCCCAAAACCTTGCTCATATTCCCTGTGCAAGTTATATCAGAAATAAACAACATATAGCGTGTCTAGTTCATATTAATGTGTGTGCTGACTGACCAGCTGACTGCAACCAAGGAAGATGTGTAGCAGCTAAATAGTAAATGTTTTTCCCTTGGGGCCTCAGGTGTGCCATCTCTCATAGCATCTGACTTGGAGAGCAGAACAAAGTACCAGGAAAAACAAGGTAAAGCAAAAACACAGATCAATTTCCTTATCCCTTTTTCATATGTACTATAAATGAAAAATCCCTGGTTGCTATTTCTCATAAAGAAAGCTCCAAATTTATTCTCTCAGAGAACGGCTTTGAAGGGCTACTTTGGGGTGAACTATGGTAGGCTGGGCACTTGCAGAAGCTCTTGCTAAGGAAAAAAACAAGGACCTGAGGCAAATGTTTTCTTGGAAACATGACCTTCTAGAGCGAGGTGGCTAGAAAGCCTTTGCCACAGAAGGTTGATGTGATGGAAGGAACCTGCCCTGCTCAGATCTGGAGAAAAGATACTGTATCACTACTCTGCATTTTAAATATAAAGGATGTTTGGAGGTGGATGTCTTCCTCTGGGTCCTGTGGGGAAGCTGCTCAAAGGAGGAGCTCTTACTAGTGAGGATGCCTCTTTCTGGGTGGTATAGCAGGTGTTGTCTTCCTTTGCTGGTAATTTGCTAATTATATAAGCAGAGATGATACGTTGCATGAGGGCCACAAGACTGGACAGTCATTCTTTCAAGTGCCCTGCTTCTGTACAGCCTGGCACACTGCATCTTGCCTGTCTCATTGCCAGCGTGCAAGGACAGAGCTTGCCATCTCATTTTAAGGAGCAGGTTCCATTTCCCTTTGCAGTTTATTAATGCATATCTGCCACAGCCTGCTAGGTGGTAGGGTCCATGGTGGGGCAGCTGTGGATGTGGAGGTTCATCCTATCTCCATGTTCTCCTTTCTGTCCTGCCCTCCAGCGCTTAGCAACATTGGCCAGAGGCAGAGAAGTGATAACAGCCCCAGGTCTGCTGCAAGACCTGCATGCCTTTACCTACACATGACATTCAGCTGCTTTTGTTGATTTCTTAACATGGTCGCAAGTGCTCCCTGCTCCAAAATACTGCTGTGAAACCTGTCACTGGCCTCTGAGTAAATTCTTCTTGCCCAGAGATGTGTCAGCCATGAAAGTGGCGTCTCGCTAGGCATGAGTAATATTTCAAGTGAACTCAAGCAGGCTTCTCCCTAAAAGCAAAGGAATGATTGTTTTTCATGTAAGTACCTAAAAACATGTTTCCCTGGGCCAGGCGCCCATGCCTGGTCCTGGCAGAGGGCTCGGCTAGTCCACATGGATCCCTCTCAGTCTCAGCAGAGGCACAGGACCCTTGCGAGCAGATCCCAGTGAAGGACTAGGACTCAGATTTGATAGAGCTCACCCCTCGCCAGCCATTCTGCAAGCAAGTTCCCCCAATCAGTCTCATCTCTCCAGCAGGGAAACAAGCCAAGAAGTAAACGCTGAATGTTCAGAGTGTACTTTAAACTTAAATGCTCTAATTTGGAAAGTTACAAGGCATCAGCTCTTCCCATTGCCTGAGGTTGGTAGTATAGGGCCCTTCACTTGTCAGATCACTTATTTAGAGCCCTAAATTTAGAACCTGAAATCCCAGACGGATGGGAAATTTTAACCATGGGTTGTTACTGCTATGCACACACTGAAAGTGTACAGCCTTGTCACTGCTTGCCTTTCAGGTGATTTGTACTTTTTTGTCCTTTCAGGCAAATGTAATCCTTTCAGGATGTTTGTTGTCCTTGATTAATAACATCAGGTGCCTACAATATGATTTCTGCTGTTAGCTACCATCTCTGCTGTCAGACAACCTGGTGTTATAAAAAGTATCTTAAATGAAAGTACATTTTTCATTTCAGAAGCAAGTTTTCATCTTCAGAATGCAACCTCATTCTGCTGAAATCTAGGAAAGCCATCTTAATTTTAGAGCTACAGGAGAGGCAAAGCACAGTCTTAGACTCAAAGATACGCCAACTTATGCTTTTCCTATTACGGAGCCAATCTGTCTCCAAAGCTTTTGCTTTTGTTTTAACTGGAACAGAGGAGAAAAGATTAATAAGATTAAAATAGTAGAATAATTTTCTCAGTTCATTTACATCGTCTCTTTAGTTTTCTGTAATGATGGAGAACAAGGCAGTTAACTTGTTCTTACCAACATAGGAGTACTTAGTACAATAAAGTACTACCCAAGGTGAAATCTTTCATTTCAACTGTTCAATTATTTTCTAGTTATTTCCAGTTCTAAAGAAAAGGGGAGAATGACTTGGCTCAGTTTGAAGTACTGAACATGAATTGACAATTTGCAGTTTGGAACAGCCCCTCACTCACAAAAAATCACCCCTCCCCTATGACACACAAATTCATAAATATAAGAATAATATGATAAATATATCCACCAATCATTTGAAATTCCAGATAATTTATTACTTTTAGGCCTCTGACTGGGGACTTTCTTTCCCCAGCTGATTCAATATGTGCTGTTGCCTAAAATCAAAATGAGCTTCATACAAAGCCGCTGAAAGCTTTATGTGCTCTGAGAACACACCACACCTAAGTGCAGTAGGACATTGTTTCCTCGCCGTAAGAGAGATTGCAGAGAGTAACAAATAATAGTTCAGTTGCCCAATGTATTTTTAATGGATTAGCAAAGTTAACAAATGGTATCTTATTTCTGGCTCCTTCTGATGTAACATAATTCTTTCAAAAGCATACTAGATGTTCCAGTTTAATAACCCTTCCTCTTTTCAGGGAACAAATACACACGTCCCTGTTGCTCAGTCCTTCACACCAACCTTCCAAAAAATAACTGGAGACAGTACACCTTTTGTCCTTACTGGATTAGAAATACTCATTTCTAGCTTTACTTTCTGATGAGAGGAATTTTGACAGCTGGGGGACAGCTTTAAGTAAATTGAATTAGGTGGGGAAGATGTCAGGCTGCCTTCCCAGAGCAAGCCACAAGCCCACCAGGGACTGCAGCTTCTCTCATGGTGGTATCAGTTTATCATCGTCATCGTACGTGTTTCGTGTTTCGCTGGTGTCTGTGTATGGGTTACAGCCAGCCACCATTGGGTGGGAGGAGAGAGCACCTTTTGTCTTCCTCCCCCTCCCCCCCCCCAACCCCCACTCTTTTAAACATGACCTTCTTCCATCAGAGTGACTGCTTCAGGCTCTCACTTCTGGTTGGAAGGGCGGGGTGGATGGTTTCCTCTTCCTCCTCCCTTTCCGTCCCTTCCCGTCCTGTCCCTTCCCCGCTCCCAGCTCTGCTGCACAGATCACTTGGCTGGGAGAGACAGAGGGGAAGGGTGTTTCTAATGCCAAGAGCCTGAAAAAGTCTGTGAGGATATTTTGCATGATTCCTGATTCAGGCAGAAATATATGCAGAAGCAAAGTATAAGATAGGGAAAAACAAAATGAAAAAGCCCCAAACCCCAGTTCTAGTGGAGTACCTTGTGTGGATAAGACGACACATCAACTCATATGCCTAAACTGACTGATTACCCTGTAGCAAAATGCAGGGGGAGGAGGAAACGAAAAAACAAGTCCCCTCCAAACTCCACAAGAGGTGAAAAGAAATACAAAGAACAAAGAAATCCCAGTAAAGAGTGTGTAAGACCTATGGAGTATTCATTTTAAAGCTTGCTAGGCACAAGTCTCACAGAATCACAGAATCACAGAATGTTAGGAGTTGGAAGGGACCTCGAAAGATCATCCAGTCCAACCCCCCTGCCAGAGCAGGATCACCTAGACTAGGTCACACAGGAATGCGTCCAGGAGGGTTTTGAATGTCTCCAGAGAAGGAGACTCCACAACCTCTCTGTGCAGCCTGGTCCAATGCTCTGTCACCCTTACAGTAAAAAAGTTTTTCCTCATGTTCACATTGAACCTCCTATGCTCCAGCTTGCTCCCGTTGCCCTTTGTCCTGTCATTGCTGTCACTGAGAAGAGCCTGGCTCTTTCCATCTGACACTCATCCTTTACAGATTTGTAAACATTAATGAGGTC
>NW_010184582.1:0-126296 GCF_000695765.1 Mesitornis unicolor | reverse complement strand
GGCCGCGGCCCACGCCGTCTCAGGCTGCAGGAGAAGCCGCCGTTTGCCCTCACGCCGGCGCTTCCCGTCCCGCTTCCCCCTCTCAGCCGCCGCCCCGCTCTCCAGGCACGAGAGTTCTTCTGGGAAGTTGGTCCAGGCCGTGTTGCCGAGCGAGGGGCCACCCTCCGTCTGAAACTCGCACTTCTGTCCCTTCAATGTGTGCGTTGTCCAGCAGCCGGACCCTGTGCCCCTCGCTGGAGTTAGCAGCAGCAGCCGTGCTTCTTCACTGCTCTCGCTTTCCTGTAGAAAGGGGCTTTTTTTTAAGAGGCACTGATTCTTGTGATGCTGCATGGTATGGGAAAAGCACCGAGCGAGGGGCCACCCTCCGTCTGAAACTCGCACTTCTGTCCCTTCAATGTGTGCGTTGTCCAGCAGCCGGACCCTGTGCCCCTCGCTGGAGTTAGCAGCAGCAGCCGTGCTTCTTCACTGCTCTCGCTTTCCTGTAGAAAGGGGCTTTTTTTTAAGAGGCACTGATTCTTGTGATGCTGCATGGTATGGGAAAAGCACTCTTAAAAAACAAAAACAAAAACAAAAACAAAACCAACAACAAAAGAAAGAGTAGCTTGTGGGTGGTATATGTTCCCCTCTGAGTGGTGAGGTCCCTGTTAGGGGCAGGAGGTGGCACTGGACAGCTCTAGGTGTCACCTGGTGGGTGTTGAGGTCAATAGGTGTGGAAGTGGAAAGGTTTTACATTAATTATGTTGGGACAGTTCCTTGTGTAAAGTTTGCAAAGTTTTCTGCTTGTATACAAAGTGGGAGTACAGTAAGACTGTCATTCTGATAACTTAGAAGCAGCTGAGGTAGAAAATGCTCTGTTGCTCTGGAGTTGTTGTAATCCAAGACCCTGGTTGCTGTAATCCAAAGGTTAGGCCTCCTCACAGGGCAGGTATTGCCAGCATACTTGCTGAAAGGAAAATTCCAAGTGCCATCCAAAAATTTAAAGTGCAGATCTAGAAAGTACATTCTTGGGCAATGGACTTGATATTCCTGATTACTTAACGACATTTGTTCCCAAACTTATGTGGCTGCTCTAAATAGAGCTATGAATTTATACTTGTAGATGGCGAGGGTGTGACCCTAATGGTATTGCTCTGTTGTCTCACCAGCAAGTGTTCATCTTCAAAATGCAAAGGTCTGCTTGGTTCCTGGAAAGGAGCAGGTGTGCTTTCCTTTTTTGTTCCTACTGCATGAGCTATTCCTGTGCTAGAAGAGAGTACAGGGACGGTGTTGCCCCAGGGTCAATCTTCTTCAGTTGTTGGGTATTTGTTATTCACCCTTCTTCCAAGGCTACAAATGATAATGGAATACAACAGAAAATCTCCAACACAGAGTGCCCCTTTCAGCACAAGTGGGTCATTCAGTTATGTCTCTGCAATGCTGCATCATTTCTCTCAGATAACCCTTTTAGTAAGTGTGTTTAGTCTGCCTTTCAACCACTTGTTCTGCCTCGATTTCCCTGCTGGAGCCTACTTTGAGATTTCATTGCTGTGATAGTTTGAAAATTTTCCAGCCTAAATTTCATTCTGGCTGGTTAATGCCTTGCTCTTACACAAATGTCAACACTGGCCTTTCATTTAAATATTTTTTCCTTCTTTGGTGTTTACTCTCTTGATGTATCTTTTGAGCAGCCGTTCTGTCATTTCACAATTCATCTTTGTCAGCTAAAGTGACCTGATTCTTTTGGTAGTATTTTGTGTGAAAGGCTCACCAGTCCTGTGATCATCTTGGGGTTGGATGCCACTCTTCCACTTCGAATTCACATTGATCAGGATCAGAATTGAATTTGGCATCACAGATGGAGCCTCACTGTTGCCTTAGGTGATGTCAGGGAAAAAAAGTCCAACATTCATCCTATGTGTCTTAATATTAGTCTCTTCACAGCTGCACTGCAGTTATGCTGTCATTTATTAACACACTCATCATCTTCCCCTCTGCCAGCTTTGAAGGTTAGTGCTCCCCCCCACCCCCGAGTGAAAGCAGAAGCTGTTGTTAATACACAGTAGGTGCATCTCATTTCTATTATTGTGGTCCTGCAAGCAGGTTTTTCTATGTCTTTGTCTTGACCTCTGATGATTTCAGAATTTTAATTGGAAAAATTTCATGAGAACACTCTGACTTCTTCTGCTAGGGTCATTAAAAATATTGAAAGATGCGGATCCCAGGATACATAGGAACATTTTCAATAGTAATGCTCAGCTTGATTTCTCCCAGTTTTCCAGATTGTTGATACTGACCTTTGGCCAGTTCTCTGCCACCTTAGGACTAACGCACGTCTTCTGCCTCATAAGCAGTGATTTCTCATGTGGCACCATGTGATGTTACTGATGTCCAGATAAATTAGATATCCTTTTTCCAGAAAATAGGCTTACAGGAAGGTGTCAGGTTTTGCCTGACTGATCTATTTTTATGAAACACACGCTGCTGGGCTTTTTCTAGTCATGTTTTTTCCTATATCCTTTATTCTTTACTTTTGCATATTTAAATATTCTGATTGGTGGGGTTACGGTTTTTCGGATCTCCCATGAGCCTTGCATTTGTTATTTTTCAGCGGATGGTACTATCTTTTTTTTTTAATACCATGGGTTTTAGTAATGTATAGATCCAGCAAGAAAAATTACATTCTGTCAGAACCAGCACTGAAGATGGTTCAGCCTCCCTGTGGCTCCTTGGTGCATGCTGGGTAACTTGAATTTCCATCATTTCATGAAGTTGGTTTTTTGCTCCTGTATTCAGTATCATGACAACAAAGACAAAATATTCAGTTTAGTTTGAAACATAGATTTTTTAGTTTTCATATCTTGGTCGATTTGTACATCATCTACTTGTTTTCCCTTTGTTTACTTTATTTGTGACTGAAGTCTTTTCCAGATTTCTGATTCTTTTTCCTGTTCTTTTTCAACGCTCTGCATATTTCTCAACTGTCTTTGAAACCTGTCCACTTGTATAAGAAGTTCTGTCCTCTTCGTTTTCTCCCTTTTGTTAGGATACAGACAGGTTTTGCTCCTTTTGTCTTAATGAAATTCCAAGGTCTTTTCTATCAGAGTCCACCAACTCTTTGGTTTTTTTCACTGTTGATTTTCTTCATTTCTGAAAGGCTGATTCTCTGAAATGGAAAGCCGTGGTTAAAGACCTTATTTGGTTTATCCTGCCATTAATTTAAATTGAATAATTCATGATTGCTCAGATTGAGATTTCGTTGTTGTCCAACATGCTGTTCTGTCTGGAAGGTTGGACTCAGCAGAATTTAATGCTGTCCATTGCCCTTCATAGAAACTCCTCTTATTTTGGTGGTAACGGACAAATAAAGGGATTTTTCATGGCCTGCCTTTCTCATTGGTTACATATGCAGATACAGTTTTAGGACTGAGTGTAACAAACTAATGCCATAGAGGGTTGTGGGTCAGTAGAATTCTGTTGCTTTCCATGAGATGAATCCAATGATTTCTTTATGGCTGTTTGTGATGTCCCATACCAGGGCTGGTACGTGTTTTCCATCCCCCTGGGAGCTGCACCAGAGAACTCCAGAGTAACACTGTCCTAGGCATTTATTGTAGTCCTCCTGGTTGGTTGTAAGATCAGTTAATTACAGCATTGATATCCCTCTTCCTCACCTGATCCATAGATAATACTATTACAGTTTTTAAAATGATCCGTCATCCTGCCTGAACAGTTCGCAGTCAGATAAGAGCTTCGATTTGTCTCCTAAGTGTTGTGTAGCTCCATGCACCACATATTACAAAATAGATTTAATGAACTGCAGATATACATCTTTCATTCATTTTTGGAGCTGGTTTAAAGTTAGAGGAACAAGTAGATTTGGTGTTCCAGCCCGGGCAATGAATTGCACAGTTTATCTCAAGAGTAGTAGAAGCATCAGTTTCCACATGTGCTATCTTGCCCCACACATTGATTTATAAGAATTTACTTGTTTTTTACAAGACAGCCGTAATAGATTGCACTTGTTCATTGTAGTTTTGCCTTCTCCAGTGTCTTCAACCTCTCACTTTTCATCTCAACAAATAGGCAAATATTGGTTGCCTTCTCTAAGGGGAAAGGCGTGAAACCCCAACTAAAAATAATTGTAAATTCTACCAAAATGTCAAAGGAAAAGTGAGAACTAAGCTAATATGACCTGTAATGTGTAGTTTGGGGGATCATGCCTTGCATGAATGAAGTCTGTCTCTTTCACTCACTCGTGTTCACACTTGTAACTGCACTAGTGTCGTACAAGCTGTTCAATGCTTGACAGTCTGTTTCAATTGAGATATGTAGTATTCTGGCACTTTTCTTGCAGATTTGATGCCCTCATTTACATGGAGAGAAACCCCTTGTTTTTCCTCCTCAGATATTTATGAGTAGAAGCACTATTTTTTAGCTTATACTGTATCTATAACCATCTGTTACCCATTGGTTTCTGTTATTTCTTTCACCCGAGGCTGTTTTTCTGCTGTTTATATAGTTTTCTTTTAGATCCAGTTAGGATTTCTCAAGTAAAATGTTCATTTGGGAGTAGGAGTCTGTAAGCAAAGCATTCATTTTAATTCCTGTCACTCTCCTCCTTTGTCTTTCTACCTGGCAATTGAAAGTCTGAACACTTTCTCCAGCAACCTTATGTTGGAAGAGACAACCTCATATTTATTACACTGCGATAAAAGTGAGCAGTAGAAAGATGTGAAAGATGACAATTCTTTGTCTGGGCAATAGAATAAAACCATGTGGCTTGGACAAAATAGCATATAGTCTTGCAATTATTTTGTGTACAACCTTGCAGTGAAAACACAAGAACGTCTGATGTTCATCAGAGCTTTAAAAACATACCAACTTCTTCTTTCTTAAAGAAAAATAATTGTCTAGAGAAAGTTGAGTTATCAGTGGCGATACCTGGCAGCCTAATGAAGAGTCTTCCATGCATTGGAAGATGCTTAGTCCCTCCAAGGGGACTAAGCTGCTCAGCTAAAACTTCGTGTGCCATGTTTTTGGTAGCAATGGAAGAACAGCTGCTTTTTCATGTTTGCATATTAGAAGGCAAAGTTAATACAATATTTGCAAGTAAACTTGCCCTTTTCATGGCTGGAAAGTATAGAAATCTAAGCATGCATGTTTACCGTTTTCATTCTGTGTTGTGTTTCATTCTGTGTTCTAGGCTAAAATTTGGATGTGCTTTTGTGTCTTGGCATCCCATAGACTTCATTCTACATGACTTTTTATGCAGAACCTGATGTGACTCTGGAAGATTAACTCTTGTATAGTCAGTTCATGCCTTTAGCTGTATGAACCTGGGATTGGGATACCAGGTTTCAGTTTTGATTGCAGACAATGGAGTATGCTTGCTTACAGTAAGAATTTGGTCTTGGTTATTTGTAAATGGCGACTCTTTTCCCTGGTCACTTTGTACAAACAGAATTGCTTTAGGAAATAATTTTTTTTCACTCTAGTTTCTTATAATCTGACTGTCAGAAATAATCCATTTCAGCCATGACCATTTCATTTTTATCTTGAAAACAGATATTGCTTCTAAACTAAAATTTGTTTAATGAATGGGTTACTCTTACAGATAACTTGCCCCGGAGTGCTGCTGAAAGACAAAGAGGAACTTTATCTCAGTGTTTTTATACTTGGGCAGTACCAAAAAACTCAATGTGTCCCTGCAGCGTTTCCACTCTCCTTTCGAGAAAAACTAGTATTTGAAAAGGTAAGATAATGTCAAGAGCTAATACAAACCTAACAAAACCCATCCCAAACTCCACAAAAACTCACTGCAGAACCCCTGAGCACAAGTAATCACACTGAGGATGGTGTAGTATTATAACTCCTGCTACTCTTCAGCACAGAGGAAGTGTGTGCCTGTATTATCCACACAGTGATTCAAGAATTGCGCATACTGAAGATTATAATGTGTGATGAGACTTTTTAGGTATTAGTTCATTCTTTTGTGAGCTGTCCTTTTTCAGTGTCTGTTTTCCTGGCTTGGAAGGAACTGAATGTTTTTGTTCTAAAAATTATGACAAGGTGAAGAACAAAGGCTATACAATATAGGAGAGCCAACATAATTTAGTAGAAAGACAGAAGAGCAGCTCAAGTCTTTTTGGTGACATCTTTCTCCCTTTGAGATACTTTTTTCATGGTTTGTCACCAGAATTCCCAAATTGGTACTCCAGCCTTATAATTTATAGTTGTTTATCACGTATTCTGAGTCCCTGCTAGCTTCATTATTAGTACCACAGGGATAATGAAGCACAGTATCTTACAGATACGATCTGGCTTCTTGACTACCTATGAATAATAATACTTGGCCCTTTCTAGTTCTTTTCCTTTAAGCATCCCCCAGCACTTTGAAAACCAGACTGAGTAAACAGAAATGATGCTCTGGTGATGTGGGTAAGGTACAAACAGTGATCGTTTCACCAGCTACCGAAGAGTAAAAAAGACCATTGTTCCTTAAAGACAAACATACAACAAACTACATAAGGAAAATGTACTGAATACTGTTTTCATTATAATTTAGGGGAAGTCCAAGACACCAGGATCTATCTGCTTACAAAAGAGGTGAACGAGAAAGCTAAGAATGATATCTGACTTCTTACAAATAGCCATTGAATAGTTCTAGATACTTGTGAAGCACCAGCACTTGATGTTTTTTCAGTGTTTGGTACCTTGAACAGCTAAGTGATTTACACCACTCTGCTGAGACTTTTGTACAGAATCAGAAAGTCTATTACATGAATATCCAGTGCAACATCCTCCTCTATTCCTTGTCATCTATTCACATGGCATTCAGGTTGAAAAGAAATCCCTGAACAGTACTCCGTACATGAATAGTCACTTCCTTGAAAATGAAGCTTAAAGCATTAGTAATATATTAAAGAACATATTCTTCATCTGTCAGAATTCTCATACATTCAGCAATTTATCTTTTGCTCGTGAAATTTTCTCAGACCATACTTATATCTACATGTTCAGTGCCTCACAATGCTTCCTAATTTAAATATGGAGAGGTAACCCTGAATGATTAGAAAGCATATGACAAGAACTGCTAGCTTTCAATGGATTTGATCACGTGCCAAATGATAATTTCAGTTTCCTTTTTCCAGTGGGGATAGGACCCTTGGCAACCATCTGAAGGAAGAATATTGATTATTTTTTTTCCCTTCTCTTTCCCCAGAGGTCCATCTGGTGACTTTGACTGTAACGTTATTATTATTTATGAATTTCTTTTCCAGGCATTTGCTGATATAGTTGATCCTGGAGACCTTGTGGAATTACTGGAATGTAGGTTCTGCTTTTTATGGATACTATATTGTATGCGTTAATCTCATGCATGTATGGGCTCTAAAGACTCTTTGGAGGTTTAAAATGTGTTAATTTTTCTATTAGGAGCCTGATCTCTGAAAAGCTAGTGGGTACAATGACTAAATAAGCAGGACCCTATCACTGGTGGCTTTTCAGAACAGAAGATTCATTGTCAGTGCCAGCAGATGTTTTTTGCTGTCTTTGGTTACTAGTAACTTACCCAAAATACTGTTATCTAACAAAATGCCTCTAGAAATGTATGCCGTGTACTTTAGACCAAGAAAAGGGTAAAAAGTCATAGTTAATGAAAAATGCAGCTGGTTATTGAGATAGATAAGATTCCATTATCTGATCATTCATTTGATTAATTTTTCAAATAATATAAGCATAAACCTATCTTTGTAAAAGTATTCTTATTGTTTTTTAAGAAAATTGTCAGTCTTGCCACAAGTGAAGCATAATGGATTGTAGTGAGACTACACAGACTCTGAATTCAGACTCCAGGAATATGGTCCCACATACTGGGAGTTATCTGAAAAAGTGGCAAAGCTTGCATCATCTTTAGAAGAAGGATAAACTTGGCAGCAGATAGAATTTACCAAGAGTTGCCATTTGTACACTGCTAATGCCATTGTGTTCATCTGTGGTATTTATGCAAGCTGTTCTTAATTTTCTCTCTTTGTTGGTGTAGTAGAAATAGTGCAGCTATGTACGGTGCTATGAAGCTTAAATCAGTGAGCCACTTTTCTTGCTTTTTAACCATGAGAATTACTTTCCTTTTTATTTTTTTATTCTTTTTTAAGTCATGAAAAAACTTTTTTCCTTCCTAGTTGACACAGCAGTACTTGAACTAATACAGCTCGTTCCTCCAGGTATTGTATCACTCTCTTCATAAATTATGCAGTTTAATAGGTGAATTTCCATGAGGACATTGCCCATTACAGCACAATCACTTTTTGCAACACACAGACAACATAGAAAGCTCTTCAACAAATAGTCCTCTGAATATAAAATGTTAATAGATCAAGAGGATCTCATTATTGAGAGAGAATAATAACTGAATATTGAAATGTACCATACTCAGGCTTAGGAAAGTGATAATATTTTAAAAATGGAAAATAAACTTACATCTTCCAGTGCACACTTACTGACTGCATCACAATTCACTTGCAAAGTGGCTGTCTGGAATTTCAGAGTGCATAATCTTGTTCTCAGAATGACACTTTTTTTCTTTCCATTTTAATGGTGACCATTGGGAAAACTCTTATCCTCACTATAAGTATTACAGGTCTCTTGGGAAATGTGAAGATAATAAATAGCGATTTGTCATACTTCTGTTATTAGTTTGTGTGATTATAAAAATTATTTTAATGAAATTCAAGTGTTGCCATGAATAATGTAAATCTGCATGTTATTGGAAATGAAGTCAGGTTGTAAAGAGGACTCATTTGGAAACTGTGAAGGCACTCTCTGTTACTCGTCCATAGTACTTTCAAGGAAGCGATTGCTTCTCAGGTGCCTCGCTAGACTATTAACTTGAAGAAATGTACTGAATGTGGACTTCTGTTGTGGGAGGGTAGAATAAGGAATTTAATTTCAGGAGTCGGGTCAGACATAGGTGTGATTCAGCCCAACATAAGCTGACAAGATGACTGCAATAGCACAACTTCTAGTTTTAATGATATATGTTCAAGGTTTTCCCCTAAAGAAAATGTTGGGTTTTGTTTGGGTTTTTTTGAGTAGCGAATTAGGATAGTGAGAAAACTTTGAGATCATGGATGTTACATGTGTTTCTTTCTTACTACTATGCCTACTATTACTACTACAGTTACTGTTTTGTAATATGGAATGATAGTTTTTCGTAAGGGATTGGCTGTCATTTAGAAAAATGCTGGTTTCTCCTGTGGCATAGAAGGAAAAGAAAGAGGAAAACTACTGAAGAATTTCCTAGAGAAAACTTGTCATATGTCAGTGAAAGAAGATTGTGTTAACTGTTCTACAGTACTTTTACAGTAACAGTGAAACATATTTTGAGAGTATGTTCTGCACATTGCTGCTGCTGATTTAACCTGATGAGGTTATTTCCTAGTACGATAGGAGTTTTAGAGCCATGCTGTTAATTTGTAAAGGACAAAATTTATCTTAGTGTCAATATGTTCTTGTGTGTGATGTCTATACTATATGGCCTTGTCTATTTTCCAATTAAAGTATATATTTTCTTTTTAGTGGGAAAAATTCTAGCTACATATGAAGAAAATACAAGAGATTTCCTGTTCCCTGACCCTAAGCTTACCCGTTGGCACCATGGTTTAGATCGTGAGATTTTAATGAAGAGATCCTCTTCTTTTACAGTGAGTGAATATCTGTGGATTGTATTTATGATACAGTGCATTTCACTGAAGAAACCCCTTGAAATACTTCAAATGGAAAGCAATTACTTCTGACAGATTTTGCCATTTCAGGTGTTGAATGTTGACGTTCTCAGTTGAACTTTGGTGAAGGTATAAACTTTTTTCAAAATGCTTACAGAAATTATTTCATGTGAAAAGTTAGTTTCCACTTGGTTTGCAATGATATGTCTCCCATTCAGTTTAATCTGTGGTGCAGTTGGTAGCTGAAGGGATGCAAGAGAAGTGGGAGATGTATCAACTTCATGGTTTTCAACAGATAAACCATGTAACCTTCCCTCCTCAGACTCTTTCTAGCATCGTTTCAGACCATTTTTGGTACTGATTAGGACAATGACAGACAGTACAGATTTATCATGCTATGCCGTCCGACCTGTGGGCCTCCCTAAGGTGCAGGATCACCACTAAAATAGTAACTGAAGTTTAGTGTGGTGCTGCATGATTGTTTTTCAGTTCCAAAGACTGCTTCTTAAGGTCTGTCCCGGCCATTCATGCTCATTTAGTAACTTGCCTTTTCTACAGTTCCAAAAACACTACGATAAATGACAATTAATTGGCAGAGTGAGTGCAATGAATGAATGGTATTTTTCTGGAGATAAGGGCTCAAATACATAGTAAATGGAAATGAATTTATCTCACACTGCCCTTTCATAGAGTTTGACTGTTGACTCTTAGGTGTCAGTGGAGTGACTCAGGAAGGCGTTTTGAAGGTGATGGTGGTGATGTGTTTTGGGATTTGTTTTGTTTTTCTTATTTTGGTTAAATTTTACTAGTGGAGTGGCAGGACATTTGAATTAGGAAGACAGGGACTCAGTTTTCTTGTCTGTTGTGATTGAGAAAACAACACATGCAGGAGGGAAATGCTGATTAAAGGTCATTCGTATCTTCTAGCTGGTATAATCTTTACTGTGCAAGGGCAACCTGGAAATTGCCCAATAACTTGCAATTGGAAGTGCTAATTTGGTGTCTAATGCTGGATTACATTTGAGTGAACTAAAGCTGTGATTCTGTGATACAAAATATATGGTTCTGCAACAGCCTAGACTGTTTCTGCAAAGATAACCGTTCTTTTTTGGCCATAGCTTCTCTTTAACATGACTCATCCTATGCATGTTAGTTGTATTTTAAGAGAGGGGGGTGGGACTGTATTGCTTTCATATTACTGATAGAATAGGTACTTTTCTAGTGTTGAGAAAGGATAGGGAGGTAGTAATGAGTGAGGTTGTGTTAGCAAAATGGTCTCAGATTTTTTGTAAATGCAATATAATGAATCTTTGTGGAAGCAGAACCACTAGAGAAGTTTGAGGTTTTTTGTTGGTCTGAGTTCTTGAGAAGATAAATAATTTCTGTATTAATAAAAAGAAGGTGCCATAATTTGTGAGCTGTGAGAAGATGTAATCAGAGTCATTTGGATGTGTAGTTGAATGATCACAGCTTTAAAAAGTTGACTGATGTAAGACAGAAATGTACTTCCAGGTCCTTGGCAACAGTGTAAATAAAATCCATCTTTGCCCTGGAACGAGGACTGCAGAAGCATCTGTTGCTCCATTCCATCTCCATGGTAGAAAGAGCAGTTTAAAAAAGGATTTTGGCATGGAGATCCCATTTTCAGGAATAATAAAGAAGTTGTGTTTGATGGACTTGAAGGGAGGCTCCTGAAAAGAACTTGTGGTTCCTCTTCTGGTTTGCCAAATGGGATAGCTGTGAGGATTTTTACCTCCAGTAGAAATGCAGTCACAAATGCCTCCATCTTCTAGTGTTCCCTAAGCTTTACTGGCAGGTATCTCCTGCTGACTGTCAGCACCAAGCACTGAATGTGTATGGTAAGCAAAAGGGAAAGTGTTAAATCAGGTTGTGAGAACCCTCACATTATTCCTGTGCTAGTCAAGCCATGCTCTTCCCACTTGAAAAGTTATTTATAGCTAGCTGGGATGTTGAGTATTTTTGACTGACAGTTGTGCTTCAGTGGCACTTTGATTCCAAATAAATTTGTCTTTTATTAAAAAAATAAAGGTGGCAACTGCAAGGTTACGGTTGTGGAGTTCAGATAGGCAGTGACAAGCAGCGTCTGATTAACACCGCTAATCTGCCAGTTGGAAGAAATCCCAAGTTGAGAGGATCAGAACTCCTCCAGAAATCTGGCACTTGGCTGATAATGTCTCTGGCTAAATGTCTTATGAGGCTTACAGGCACAATACGCATGCAAGACGTGCCTCGAGTTATCTCTTCTGGTCCAGCGTTGTCCAGCTGAGGCTTTTGCTGGCTGTTCTGTATTTCTCTGCAACCCTTGCTTTTCAGAATGTGTTTAAGTCTTGACTGGTGGTGACTTCTTACAGACTTTATCTTCATTCCCTACCCTCATGCAGTATTTACCATGTTGCAGAAAGCAGTTTCTTTTTAGTTACAGTGTATTTCATTAGCATACCAACACAAGACTTTCTTTTATATTCATATATACTTTTTTAAGCTACAGACTTGTCCTCATGCTCCTTACAGCACATATTAGACTTGTTTTCTAATGTGGATTAATCTAAAAATTAATTACCTTAGCAGTTTTTCTATGATCAAATTAATATTACGTCCATGTCACATCTGTTTAATGACTTATACAGAAAGACTGACAAGCCTGTCCAGGGCTGCAGAGACCACTAAACTTAAAGTAGAGGAGTAGATCCCAAAAACTTTCATTTGCAGATTTGTTTGGGGCTATCTTTACAGGAGAACTCTGATTACTTTTGGCCTATAAGTTACTTTTGACATATCCATGCCTATACATGTGAGTGCCATCCTGTATTCCCTCTTCATGAACCATTTCTCTGAAGAAGCCATTGTTTTGTGTGCTTTTTTTAGCTATAACCATTTAACTGTTCTGTAATCATTCTTAGTGTCTCAAAGAGTAGTAGGTGCCTTGTTGTTGCTTTTTATAGATTTACTAATTCTGATGTGTAATTTTAAATTGTTGATAGCACTTGACAATTCATTAGTAATAAAAATGAGTTGATTAAAGACAGTCAGCTTAAAAACCTTTTATATGCCATAACTTGACATGACTGAATCCTGGACTCTGTTAATTGCTATGACTGAGCTTTCTTGGCATTTTTGTCATTTCATTTCCATAATCTAACCTGGGGCCAGCTCATATTCCCTTATGGGAAATCGGTGTGTGTGTAGGCAGGTGTGGTAGAGAATAGTTTGTATTAGCATTGGACTTCACTCATTAAGTTCCTGCTAATTCACAGAATCACAGAATGTTAGGAGTTGGAAGGGACCTCAAAAGCTCCCCCAGTGCAACCCCTGCCAGAGCAGGATCACCCAGACCAGGTCACACAGGAACACGTCCGGGGTGGTGTTGAATGTCTGCAGAGAAGGAGACTCCACAACCTCTCTGGGCAGCCTGGGCCATGCTCTGTAACCCTCACAGTGAAAACGTTTTTCCTTATGTTCAGGTTGAACCTCCTGTGCTCCAGCTTGCTCCCATTGCTCCAGTTCTTAAGAATGCGGGCCGAGTCACAAACAGACAAGGTCCTTTTTGTTTCTCAGTGATTTTGTGTGTTCATAGGTACAAAGGCCAACGCATGTACCCATGGGCACACTTGACTCTCTCGTTTCTTCTACAGAGTTCTCCATTTGAATATTTGGCCTTTAGTTCTTTCATGCTTTTCTTAATGTTGCCGTTTTGGGAAATAAGTACACTTGTGTGTCATAATCTGTGCCATTTACACACAGTAAATTTTGTATATGTTGGTCAATTCTAGCTAAATTTAACAGGATGTAGAGCTCTCAAAGGTATTACATTTCTAGACACAACTGAAGTGAAAGCACGAACAGGAAGTGTTAGCCACGTAACGATGAAAGGACCTGCTGCCCATCAGTATATGTGTGCTGGTTGACCAGGAGGCCCAGTGAGACCCCACTGGCTCCAAATTGGTCAGACTAGGGCTGCCTCCTGCCAGCCACATGTGTAAGAAGGGATCAAGAGGAGGTGGAACATGGTTCAAGACCATGGGAGGCAATCCACAGAAATTAGACTTTAATGGTTACAGAATAAAGGGAATTTTTAGTCCTACTGTTAAAAATGAATAGTTATTGGCAGTGCAATTGACTAATTTTCAAAATATTTTTACAAAAAAGATTGCACAATTGAGACTATTTATGAATAAGTTTCCAAAGTTAGCATTAATGAAACTTCTAGAGCATGACTGGAATTTTTATTGATGCTCTATAGCATGGCATGAAAAATCTGTAAAAGTGCTTTTGACAAAGAAATGTACTGAAATAAAAGTCAGACCGTAATTGTTGTACGAAAGCAATATAATAATCTGTAATTGAATTGTCAGAAATGCAAATGTTAGCATCTTGACATTTACCATTGCTGTTCTGTCTTTTCTAATTATCTTTATTAAAGGCTGAAATTAACAAAGGAAATGGCGGAAAATTAGGAATGGTTTGTTACATCAGGTGACATTTACCTCTTTGATACTCTTTATCTTGAGTTGGAGCTTGATGTTCAATTATTGTCTCTCTTCTAGGGAATTGCACCAAAATTGAGATTTTCTACAAGCTCCCTTATTACAGAAAGTCTGTTAAGCTCAGGAAGGAGTCACATACAGGTTAGCAAATTTAATTGTTTGCAATTTAATTTTTAGATTTAATATTGATAGCCTTGGTTCCAATTTTTCCATGTGCTACTCACTTCAAACTTTTCTCATTTTTTTGTTGTGGTTAAAGCAGTTGTCATGGGTGTTTGACAACTTGATTAAATTTTTAATCAAGTATGAGTAAAGAGCGGGTTTGGTGCATGGCAGTAAATGCTGAGAGTTCCTTGAAACTGAAACAATTATCAGCTGCTATGTTCTGTGATGAACTGAAGTGTCAATCTGTGGTGTATTTGTAGGTGGGAAGATGCCTTCTCACCATTTCTTATCGACACTTAAAATCCAGGTGGGACAATGAAAGCTAGGTGAAGTCAGAGAAGGGACATTATCAAAACCAAACCAGTTAATTTAATTGTTTTCCATAACAATATCAGTAACAGTAATGGAAATGAAGATCTTTGTTGAAAAGGCTTTCATCTGGAAATGCTGCTTCTGCAATGAGCAGTTAAAGGTGAAGCCACCGAAGAGACCGGAGGGGGGAGAAAACCCCTCTCTGATGTTTGTTCATTTGGTAACACTCTTCTGTGGTCTCAGTTTGGAATTTTTGTTGGGTTTCCTGGCATAAGCTGTCATGCAAAGTTACTCTTACGTCCTTTTTTTTGCTACTTTATTGAAAAACGGTGCAGCAGCATTAAAACAGAATGAATGTCAGAAAGACTTGCATGCAAAGAGGATTAGGTGACTAACTTTGACCTGTCTGTGGCACTGCTGATTAGTTCACTGAGAAGTTTATTCCAAATCTAGCAAACAAAATGTATTGAGACACTTACCTAAAGAATAAAAAAAAACCTCAGTGACAATTGTCAATGTCAGAGAACTAACTACACTGAAGGTCACTTTGATGAGGGCAGTTTGATTTAAAATTTAAGATGTCCTTAAAAGTATTTCTTATGCTATGAATGAATGGCATATCAAATTTGCATGTGATGCAGTGAAGGTCTAGTTTCACGATTGGTGTAAGGCAGAAGCAGCACCACCTACGTCTGGTGAAAATGAAATGAATCTTAGAGAATTAGGTCTGGTTTTGTTTGGGCCAGTTCCATTCTTTGGCTCACTACCGGCTGCACTAGTACTAGTACAGGCATGAGAAAGGCAGGGAATGCATGAAGAGTCTGTGTGATGCCAGATTCAAACTGTGTTGATGCAGAACAAACACACAACCTCGGCCTCGTTCATTGGTGGGTGGAGAAGGAAAGGCTTGAAGGCACGATGGACATCTTATTTCTGGGTTCCTCGGAACTGAGGTAGCGCATGCAACATCTAGATTTAAGAGTAATGCCAACTTCCTCAAGCTTGAGAAAGAATATCTAACAGAAACAAAAGTCTTGCTATTCCATTCTTTTTTATCTTTTATAACCTGTGAATTTGGGACAAATTTAACCAAAAAGCCTGATTATCCATACTGTGGTATTCAAAGTGAAAACACGCTGCTAACTAAGTAGCCTGATAAGAGTTGTGTACTCTAGAGTGCCTTGATCTATAAAGCTCGTAGAGCAATTGAATGTTCATTTAATGCCAGGAATTACAAAGGAACGATAATGTATTTCAAACAAAATGTCAGTGACGGAAAGAATTTCCCAGAATTTGAAATCAGTCACTGAAGAAGTTAAAAGTTACTTGGAGAAGGTGTCAGTCCTGATTGTTGGGTAGGCTTTGCTGGTAGAAACAACAGAATTATAACACCAACCCCATTCTGTGTTGTGGGAAGAAAGGTGATGAGGTTGGTTGTTACAAGAAAATATAAATATCAGAGGATGTAATTATACTTCTTGTGAGGTTTTGGACAACTCTAAATAAATGTAATTTAAACTATTAGTCAGGCTTCTATTTTAATTTATGTATTTTATTTTAAAGGATAAGAAATTTAAAACGGTAAAAAAAAGTTTAAATTGATGAAAAAAATGCTTCAAATCTGTGTATGCCCAATCCAGGTAAAGTTTGCGTTAAATGAACTTGTGACAAAATTCAATTTAATCTTTTACAGTCTCTGTACACTAACGGTTTGAGAAAGCTAACTGGGTAAGTATCAGACATTGAACCTTAACATCTAACATACAGTAATGTGTGTTTTAACGTCCTTCTGGTTTCAGAGAAAATGGTAAATACATTGTTGGTTTTTAAATTGCTGTTTGATTATAGTTTTGTGATGGGAGCTTCAGCTGACGTGGCGTATATTTCTGTTAAAATTATTAGTTCCCTGTTTGCATTATTTTCAGTGATCTGTGTTTTGCATCCTGTCAAACCAGGTAATTTTTCGTTCTCACTTTAGGGTGATTTGAATCGGGTACATCACTCCACCCCACATGGAAAATTGCAAACAAAGTTACCAAAGAAAAACACACTTTCACCTGAGAAAAGCAGGCACAGCGTAGCAACAAAGAGTTACCAGCGGCCTACAATAGCCTCTAAATCACATTCTCCATCTCCATACACAAAAAGACGAATGTGTGAGCTATCAGAAGAAGCCAGACAACGACTCGCCCATTTAAACCTTGGTCCTTACGAATTCAGAAGAGAAACTGATAAACCTCCGTTTGTAGTTAGACGGGTTTGTATTTTCTCTAAAGTGCTTCCAGCTTAAGCTCAGATCAAATATTGTTCTTTCACTAATAGTGCTCCAAAAATTAATTCAGCTCTTAGTTTAGATGAATAATTTTCTCTCCTTAACAGTCTGTCACATAGTGATTTAAATGTAAAATTAACTAAAATAAAATTTCTTTTATCCACGTTAGTAACAGACAAAGATCAAATTCTTTCATGAGTATCGTTGTTAAATTCTCTGAGGCCCCATTTCTTTTCTTCCAGCGCACTAGACAGGATAATAGGTGTATAAATTCAGCTTGGAAGTAATTGATATTAGTATTAAAAATTCCTGAATAAGACTTTTTAAAGAAAGGGTGTCTAGTCACATTATGAACACTTACACTTCCTCTCTTTCAACTTTTTTATGTTGGTATCCTATGATCTTTGAAACACTTCCTTTGCTCTGAGCTACATCTCTAGCACTTTGACGTAGAGTTCAGAACCAGCCTGACTTTAGCACCCACATGAGGACTTTTTGCTAACCATACGTGAAAAATCATTCTGATATTACGTACTTGTTTAAAGAAACTGTGTTGAAGTGCTTTGATATGAAGGGGCCAGATTTCCAGCCTCTTGGAAGATCATATTCTCTTTTTTTTCCTCTTTGTTTTTCTTTCAATTGCAACAGTCCTTTATTTTTAGAATACCACTTTGAACGTGTAGGGGCAGAGGTGAGATTGTAATGGTTCTGTGCTATGACATTATGATTTGGCTACAATTCTTGACTCTTCTCAGAGCTACTGAGATAATTTACTGTTTAATTAATTTGCGTCTCACTTTATTTGATTTTTCTTCTAGTTTATGTACAAATGAATTAATAATATTTAGTCAAATTCTAGAATTATTTTCCAAGTTTTATTCTACACATAGGTACCTTTTAGAAATCCAGATTAGTCTTAATAAGCCAGTAATGATTCATCAACCCGCTGTCTGTCTCTCTCAGATATTTTTCTTTTAACTCATTTTAATCAATTCTTCTGGCTTTTGATCTATAGATGAAGTTCACAGTTTAATTATAGCATCTTTAAACACTGACTATTGATTTTGATTTCTGCGTTATGTTTGTACAAAGAAGGAAAAAGGTTGTCTTTTAATGTACCATATCCTGGCTGTCATGGCCTTTCTAGATTGAGAATGCTGCTTTTAGAGCATCTTTACTGCTGAAGGCTCTTTTGGCCTGGAGATTTTGTGTTACATGGGCATTAAATTTAGATTAGGTTAAATGTAACTTTTTTAATTAGGTAAAGATTCATATCTCTCCTGGTGAGATCTGAACTGATTGGAATAAATATGAGATAAAAGAAGAATTGTTTAAAAAGATTGCAGATATTCCAGATGAAGGAGAAACTATCTGCATTTGTTTTCTTTGAACAATATGATATTCAGAGTTTTCTACATCTTTCTAGTATTGTTTTTGTTTATGCACAGTAATGCACATAGAAAAGTGTTGTGAAAATAGTTTTAAATAGTATTTAAAGAACAATAAAATATTTTAGAATGGACTAGATGTGATCTTATAGATGAAAACAGTAAAAAATGAAAATTGATATATCTGATACTAAGCATTTTAACGGTATTTTTCCTTCAGGTTGAACAACCAAGTCCTGGTATTAATCTTCATACCTGGTGTCCCACACGAGAAAGCACAGTGGAAGCCTGGACCAAAGTAGACCTTGGTTAGTATTTTCTGCTATATATCTTATTAATGCTTTTCTTTTCTGCAGTAGTTTAGTGAGGATGTTTTGTTTGGGGGTTTTTGTTTTGGTCTTGTATTTATTAAAAAAATCCAGTCTTTGATGGGGAAAGAGCTGTTCTTTATTCTTAGTAATAGTGAAAATACTGAATAAGCTACTGCTGCAAAAGGTGGTTTTGAATAGTACTTTGCCTTATGAAACTTGGAAAATAGTTCTACATGATATGAAAACAGAGGTAGAAAATACCAAAGCCCAGGTGGGTGCTGTGTTTCACTCCACCTGTTTTGATGAGTTGGATGGGAGCAGATCTGCACCACGGTCTTGGGGGTGTGTTGATCAGGCTTGGAGTATTGATCATTTTGAAGTCCTCTGTTTCTTCAAAAATGCATAATGTTTATTTTGAGTGTATTTTTGAGCAGCGGATCAGTGACTTACTATTATTAATGAGCATCCAGGATGTGCTTGAATATTTGCTTTGGCATTCATTGGTATCAGTAAGTGAGGGTTTAATAAGAGGTGGCAATATGAGGATTTTAATGAGTCTCATCAGTATTTGTTTCTTCTGTGTGCTCTTCCTCATTTTTTTTGAGCCTCCTCACTAATTATAAATTTTTATATAGCATATCATTATTAACTTGTTATCTTACATTAGTTCTTTGTAGTAGCACTGGGTGCAGGATTTTTAAAGATTTCACATTCCCTTTGGGGTCATGCTCACCAATCTGTAGTAGCTGGATAATGTAACAGACCTACTGTTGTCTGTTACCATTGCATCCTTACAAAATGACTTGGTGTTTTCTGGCCAGTGATTAGGAGACTGAATTCTACCTCGCTGTTAATAACCAGAGGATTCACTGGTCACCTGCCTGTGTCTTGAGGCTTAACTGCAACTTCTGGAAAAAAGCCAGACATAATTTATTGTCAGTCCCTTAGTGGTGAGGTGCACATTGACATAGGTGAAACATCCTAACTCAGTATGGACCGAACAGTTTCCCCACTTGTTTCCATGAGCTTTGTACTCACTTCTGTGGTTAACGGTAAGGGAAAGGAATAAAGAGGTGGTCGAAGAAGGGAGAGTTGGTCACTGGGAAGCTTGTTCAGAAAAGAGTAAGGTAGTGACATGTACATGAGAATTTCTGGAAGTGGTAGGGCTTGATTTTATATTGATTTAGACAATATCTTAATAAGATACACCATTTCCATCTGTGCAGAAGACAGTGCTCACACTGATTCATTATTATGAACATGGCATTCCATTAAATGTGAAGCCGTTGTTTTCACATAAAGAAAGCGATTTCCTAAAATATTTTGAGGAGACTTTAGAATTTCACAACTTAAAACAATCAATTGCTTTAGTACTGTTTGGGAGGAGAGGTAAGCTATTTTGTAAAAGATTTCATAAAATTTAGGACATTTGGATTTTCTTTTTAATTTCTTCTGGAATGCGCCTCTTTTTCTTTCTCCAGACCCTTCTCTTCTCGGCAGCTACAGACCCAAGAAAGCCAAAGTGAGTACTTTGAAGTGCTGCTGTTTACAGATTGTTTTTTAGGAAGGCCTGAGTAGGAAGGATTGTCCTACATAGGTATTTTCAAAACTTTATCGACTATAGTATAAAAGCAAGAAAAGGGACAATTTAAATCAGAACTAACCTGTTTTAGGCCTGCTGACATTATTTACAAGTAGAAATGTGAAACTTAACACTCTATAAGATATTCATGCCTGTAGGTACAGAACTTGTTTCTCCTTGGCATTAAGGCTTGTGACAAGGCTGTAGAAAAGCCTTTAAAGGCAGTTTGCATTTGCTTTCCCAGTCATTCTGAGAGCACACTTTATTCTGCAATTGTGTGCAAGGGTAGCACTGGTACAACTGGCAAACCACTTTTCTGTTATTTCCCACCCTGCTTTTTCAAATTTTAGCTGCTTTGTGTATTAAAGGGATCTGAAGATTAATTTCAGGGTTCCTATTGTTTTGTTTTGGGGGTTTTTGTGTTTGTTTGTTTGTTTGTTTTCAATTCTTTCCATTCGCATTTAGTTGTGTTTGCCTTTGTTCCTTAAGTACTGTAGAAATTGTGGGTTTAGGCATTTAATTATAAATGCCCTCTTAGATTTCCTACTGGCTGGGAAAACAGATGATAACAGGGAGGAGGAAAGAGAGGAAATTAAAAGCATAAACCTTGATATACGTTGAGCTCATTTTTGTCAGATTCTAAACTTTTATTAACAAGGATTGTAGTTTTGCATACCATGTGAGTCTAATACACTGTGCCACTCCTGGATTGTCCCATGGTTGTTTCTTATCTGCAGCCACGGAACAATCCAGAAGTGGCACAATTTTAGGAGCAGTCATTTTTTGAAGAATACAGATAGCTGAGCTACAGGTTAGTTCATCATGTTCTCGGTGCCTCTAATCACTTGTGATTCTCACAAAATCAGGACTGAAGAGAATGTAGCTCTTTCTTGCCAGGAATATAATATAGCTTTGTTTAAGAGGAGCTGTTTCCCAAAGCTGAGGAAAAAAGACCTGCAGCCTGGAAAGTGCAAATTAATAACCTGATTATTGTTGGTCTGGTTTTGTTGTGTTGTTTTGTTGTTGGTTTGGTTTTTGTTTTAATCTCAGCTTTGGGAAGCAGCTTCTGTAAAAGTCTCTGTTCCAGGTAAAAGGGGGTAAACCATGGTGACATTTTAGTGGAATGTTTCAGGTTAAGAGGAATTATGAAAGGCATAACCAGTATAGTGAAGAGTGAGTAGATGAGTGGACAGACCTGAAGTTTTCCCTTGAGGAACAGCAAATAATGAGAAAAAGGGTCAAAGAACAAGGGGTCCCATGTTAAGAAGGGGTCTGAGGTTTGTGTTGTTTAGACTCTCAGGCATAATTCGGAATGTCTCAGATTCCTGGGGAGGGATAAGCCTTTAAATTTTGCAGTCAGAAAAGGGGATAAAAGGCCTGTTACACCAGATTTTGCCATAAGGCTGTGTTGGATAGTGACAGAGTCCTCTGATGCTTGTTGATCTGATTTAGACCAGGGCTCTTTCTATGAAATGAGAGTCCTTGTTCTTTCTCCAACAGGCAGATACTTTTGCATGTTTGTGCAACTTCTAACCTTTTGGTTTGAAAAATAAAACCATGAAAATTATACATCTTGATATTCATCAAAATTTTTGGCAAGCTTTGGTGTATTTTTTTACAGGCAAAATCTACTCATGTAAAAGACTTTGACAGCTCTGATCTTTGCAAGGAGGATGTGAGCGTGGATCCGCCCAACAGACAGTCCTATTCAGGATCCTTAGAGCATTCATCACCTCCAGCATTTCAGAAGCATTCTCCAAGTTCTGTGTTAAATCGATCTTCTCTAAGGGAAAGGTAATGACTTGGTTTTGTTGGTGAAATTCTGGAATTTTCAACATGAACAGATCATAACTACTTGCATGGCTGTTGTTTGCATGTTTGGAGGTGTGCAGGCTGAAGAGACTGAAAAAATCTTTTCCCAGCAACTGCCTGCGGGTAGGAAGGCTCTACAGAGCAACGTGGACAGGCTGGGTTGATGGGCTGAGACCAATTGCATGAGGTTCAACAGGGCCAAGTGCTGGGTCCTGCATTTTGGTCACAACAACCCCATGCAGTGCTACAGGCTTGGGATGAGTGGCTGGAAAGCTGCTTGGCAGAGAGGTATCTGGGGGTGCTGGTCGACAGCCAACTGAATATGAGCCAGCAGTGCACACAGGTGGCCAAGAAGGCCAACAGCATCCTGGCTTGTATCAGAAATAGTGTGGCCAGCAGGACCAGGGAAGTGATCCTTCCCCTGTGCTTGGCACTGGGGTGGGGGCAGCTCGAATAATGGGTTCCGTTTTGAACCCTTCACTACAAGAAAAACATTGAGACACTGGAGCGTGTCCAGAGAAGGGCAACAAAGCTGGTGAAGGGTCTGGAGCACAAGGTATATCAAGAGTGGCTGAGGGAACTGGGGCTGTTTAGACTGGAGAAGAGGAAGCTGAGGGGAGACCTTATCACCCTCTACAACGACCTGAAAGGAGGATGTAGCGAGGGGTGGAGGGTTCGATCTCTTCTCCCGAGTAACAAGTGATAGAATGAGAGAAAATGGCCTCATGTTGCATCAGGAGAGGTTTAGATTAGATATTAGGAAAACTTTATCCACTGAAAGGGTTGTAAGGCACTGGAACGGGCTGCCCAGGGAAGTGGTCGAATTGCCATCCCTGGAGCGATTAAAAAAGGAGTAGCTGATGTGCTTAGAGACATGGTCTAGTAGTGGACAAGTTATATAGTTGGACTCGATGATCTTAAAATTCTTTTCCAATCAAATTATTCTATGTTGTCTTTTGACTTTTCCTCAGGTGCTGTGTTTGCTGTCACCGCTTTGCTTAATGAATCAATCCCAATAATATGGTCATAAAAGATTCTTTGACATCTCTGTTGCTAACCTTCTCTGAAACAGTGAAGCCTCAGATTTCAGGCTACCAATGTCCCTCTAAAACAGAGCACACTTAAATAAATACTCCGTTTCAGAGGTGATTAGACTCTCAGGAATGTAAATATAGATACAATTCAAGTAGGCTTGACGGGAGGTTCTTGGAAACCTTTTTTCCTTCTGACTATGGTTCGGCCCAGTGTTTGTAAGCACATACTTGTGGCTATGCTGTAGTTGAATGTGTGACTTGTGTGCTAACGTGTTTGGGTTAGCTTTAGTGAGTATGTTGTTTTCCAGTCTTCCTGCTTTATTGACATCCTAAGATTTTGTTTTGTTTGAGTTGAGGTGTGGGGCTCTGCAGCAATTGTGGTTTTATTAATGCTGTATTTCAATTAATTTTCTTAGTAGCCTCCACTGACCCCAGTGGAGTTGAGATGGAGACCATTTCTAATATCCCTTAGTTAGGTGGATTTCAATCCCTAGGTTAATATTTTGGGCAAGCCTCGCAGCTTCAGTGTCCCATGAAGGTGGGAAGGAAGAAAAATGTGAAAAAGCAATAGATTTTATTTCATGCTTAAGTCCTCCAGTCTTTAAAGGAGAGTCAACCTCCTGCTGAGCAGAGCGTGTTCTTGGTGTTCAATGATCCTACTGTTCTTCCCATTTAGTAAGTTACTAACTGACTTTCCAGGAGCAGAAAAACTATGTACAAAGCTGGGCCTGAACAAGCAAATACATAAAATAACTGAAAGAAGCTGAGGATCAAACTCTTCTCCTGTCCTAAATGCTGAAGTGTTTACTGAGGCCGTACGTGGAAATGTACTTCGGTGGCTCGTTCACACTCCATCCAGGCTGTTTCATCCTTGTTACCATTGGTACCTCAGTTAGTCAGTGCTCGCAGGGTGCATTTCATAGCCTACACACAGCCTAACGCTTTTTTTCAAAGTAGAAAAATTGTCTCAGTTTGTTTCTTTAGAAATAAAAATGACAGATGGCAGTTGAGGATTGAATTTTTAATGCTTATGAAGATCAAGTTGGTGTTTCAACATCATCTTCTCGTTGAAAACTTGCTTGTTTGTTGTTCTGTGTAACAGTATTTCTGAAGAGCTGTTATACATTGGTTAGGATGTATCTGAGGTTTGGAGGAGGTTTCTTTGCCGTCTTGTCTACCTTCCCACTCTCTCCTGACATGCTTTGTGCATTAGTTGTCCATGTCTGGGGAAGAGAGATTGTAATGGTGACTTTTTTATCCCCCTTTTTTCAACTGGACTCCTGTTGGAGGGAGTGTAATTTTAAAGCAGATTATATTTAAAACTGACAGGGTCCCTTATATTGATAGCAGGAAAGTCTTGTATGTTGTGAGCTGCTGTTACATGCATAGTAATTTAGTCATCTTGAAATTATCTGAATATTCTTGTTTTTTCTTTTTACAAGCCCCTCTCCAGAAGAGACCTGTGATCTTGTGAAATTATGGTTTTTCTTCGTATTAGAACAAATGTTCTCAGCTCTTTAGAGATGTAACATCTCTTTATGTTAGAGATGTAAGCATTTACTTTTGTCATCAGAAGAAAACTCAAAATGAGAAGGTAAAGGGCATAGTCTAAAAAATTGGATCTCTTTCATGCTGCTGAGATCACAATGGCTTTAGCTGAGTATGCTGAGAGCTGCAGCTGGAGTGACAAACATGGATCAGAAGTCAGTGTTTGGAAATGCATGCAAACACCACTGTTGCGATCATAGAAATACAGAGAGAATCAGTACTACTCAAAGTGTACCAGTGGTAGTGTATTTGCAGGAATACAGAGTCTTATCTCGCAGTGTTTGGTGTTTATTTCCTCAATTTTATTTTGAATTACAAAGACAAAGAGCTTAGCATATCCAGGCTATGTTTTTAAATGCTAGTCAATCCACAGTCAGTATGAAACTTGACTTCCCACCTAGACCTTTAGGTCCCTTTTTTTTTTAAAGTAGTGTGAAGTCAGTGTCTGCCTTTTTGGCAGGACTTCCCAGAGCACTGCTGAATAGTTGTTAAGGCACTGCAATACTTTTCAGTGATAAACAAACTGGGGTCTTGCATAAGGTCCTCTGAGCCCTTCTAGCAGTTTCCAGTCCCTTTCTGTGAGCCTGCTAGAGAGACCACAAATCAATCCTCTCTCCTTTTCCACCGTGTTTGAGCCAGTAGAAGAACTGTAAGTAGATTTTCTGCTGAACAAGGCAGCAAAGTTTTGAATATTTATTTTTCATACTTCATTCTTACATTTTTCATTATTTAGGTCACCTAAGGAAAACATTTGCTGGTGTTGCAGACCGACACTCGGCAGAGTGATGTGGCTGTACAACTCTACTTCTCATTTTGATTCTAGCCCCTGTGCAGAGCAATAGTACGTGCACACTCTTTAGTTCCTGCCCATGGCGTGTGGCCAGCTTCAGCCAGTGCACTTTGCTTGTCCCTACAGACTGCTTGGTTGTGCATAGATAAGTATCCTGTATGCTTTGTAAAAAAGCATTAGGCCTATATTCTCTCTGCTGTTGCAGGAAAGCAAAATTCAAGTCCAGTCCTTGCTTTCACCGTGTGTGTACGTCCTCATGCACTCCTAGAAGACTCTGTTTTTCCTGGGAACTTGCAAGTTAAGCCTTCCTTGCAGCACTGAAACCAGCAGCAAAGCACTCTTTGTAAAGAAAAGGAGAAACGGTGAGGTGGATTCTGTAAGGTAATGACAGAAAACCTCTGAATGGAACCATCTGCTGGCACAAGAGAAATTATTTTCTCAAGGGACCGCAGCAATCATAGTAGTATTTGACCATTTCTGTTACGTTGAGAGGCAAAGCTACTTCTCATGCATTTGGGATCAAAGGATTCTTTTTCCTAGACTGGACATGGAAGGCTTTTGCTTTTGTTTTTTCACCAGTAACCTGAAGAATAATCATTTCCAGAGTGAAATCCAGCTCTATGTCTTTTTTATGTTGTCCTGGATATACTGCTGATATGTGATCTTACCTACTATAAAACTTAACGAATATCTAAGTTTTGCTTGAAGACAGAGGTTAACTGTATGGATGAGACGCCCTTCTGTAATATTCCTCTATTGTTTTACTACCATCTTCTTACGTTATCTTTTTCCAAATACTAGGGAAATAACAGTGTGAAGTTAGCTAACACTAGTGATAGATGTAATGATAGATACCAATAGTTGATATTAAGGAAAGACTGGATCCTATGTGAAGTTCTTAAAAAGCCCAGTTTTTCAGAAGCTTTGGCTTCAGTGATCTTGAAATGTCACCCCAGGATCTTGGGTGCTAGTTTTGTTGCATAGCAAAATCCAGACCATGGGTAGTTCACCTAATATTTTAGTGAGTGGTGTGCATCCTAAACACGGTTTACTTCTGTGAGAGTGTTTTAAGTTCTGAGAACTTTCTACTACAGAGTACAGAGTGGACACTGAAAAATTTAGCAGACTTTTAAGAAAAAAAGCTTTCTCCAGAGAGGGGTTGCAACGAGGTGTCCTGTCTATTTCTACTATCTAAAATTCATTATTTCTGATCTTTTTGGAATTTAGTTTAGTAGTAAGGTTGTTCTTGAATCTTTTGGGTGTATCATTCTCACCTCTTCGGGAAGTTTCCTTCTTTTGCATTAAGTTAAACTCTGGAAATCACCACCAATCAGGTATTTCATACCGTATTATGCAAAACCGAGCAGTTCTTAAGGCTTATTTGAAATTTTTGACCAACATCTGTACTATTTGTCATCTTTATTGGTTGATTTTGCTGCAGTGATAGGCAAATTTGAAGTTGATTGCTGTCGCAGCTGTTTTGTATATAAATGAATACATTCCGAGAAGGCAGAAGGTAATGGAAAAGCTTACAAAGAGGATAAGAAGGTGTAGCCCATTTATGATGCACTGACATTTTAGTACCAGAATTAACTGAACTTTTTTTGGGGCAACTGCTCAGCTAGAGCATTCATCTGGCCTTCCTTGAAATCTCGTAAGCGGTCTGTCACTTTGGATTCACTTTTCACATGAGAATGATGTGTCTTCTCCCACTTTTAAGGACTAGATGTGAAGCATTTATGAATTTAAAAACTCAGCACTGAATGTATCTCTAGTGCTTCAAGGCCTAGCTGCAAACAGGGCTTTTGAAAGTAAGGGAAACTATTTAGAAAGGATGAGAAATGTTTACTTTTTAAAAATGTCTTACTGACGCAGAAGAGCAAATGGGTACACAGCTCAGCTGTCAGCTTCTGCTTCCAAATACATAGGCTGCTGTGCTTTGATTTAAGACCTTGTCTGTGTGTAATTGTTTCTGCTTCGTAGTAGTATCCTGGCATTGTGAAAGCAGCTTACTTCCTCTGCTGTAAATCCTTACATTCTTACAGTATTTGTATGTTTTAATTACATTTCAGGAACTGCCATATACCAGTATAGTCTCTCAAACACTTTTGCACTGCTGTAGCTACATCTGCACTGAGATTCCTAACCATCAGTCATTTTAAGAAAAAGCAAAACAAATTGTGTAATTTACTTAAGTAGACCAGTAAAACAAGTGTAGCCCAGCTTTTCTGTTGTGCCTCCATACGAACCAGTATATACTGAGAACCAAGTTCATCGTACTGAATTACCACTTCATGTCCTCTAAAATGAGAATAAAGCACGTTCTCCACTTACTCTGAATGCTGCATAAATGCCTACTTGGATATAAAATCTGTGAGGTTTTTTTTTCCATTTTGAAATTAAATATATTTGGTTTTCTTGAGGATCTCTCTTGTTCCATGTATGAGTTCTTGCAGATTGAGGTTTTTCAGGTTATACTTAGCTTTAAGAGTTCTTTCTCCCTCTTCTCCCCAATTACAGCAGTGATCTCTCCAATTGTGAAGCTGGTACTACAGTACTTCATTGATTTCTGTCCTCTGATAGTTTGTCCTTGTATGTGGTTTTGCTCAGCGTGAAGTCTGTGTCTTTGAATCTGATGAATTCTTCATGGAGGCCACAGGCACCGAGTTGTTCACAAAGCTAGGAGGTGTGCTGGGGGGGCAGGGGTCACCATAGGCATTGCAGATATCCTGCAGTAGGCTTTTGCATTGATTCTGCTGCTATGAAATGTATTAGTATCTCCTGATGAAATGTGATATTAACATTTTGTGATGTGCAAGTGGATGATTGGATTGTCTGACATTTGAAAATTCCTATTTATTACAGCTCTCAAGTTCGCAAGCTGCTATTTGACTAGAGTACATGGACGGACGTATCCTGTTTGTATTTCTAATGAACTATTTCATCCTAATGTATAAATTTACACATGAAAATAACTTTAATCTTTAGCACAAGATCTAGACTGTCTGCTTGGCTTCTGGGTTTTTTTCCCATCAAGATAGATGTTGTCTGTATGACCTTAAAAAAATCCTTATCTCATAAAAGAAAATAAATGCCTTTAGTCACATTACAAGGGAAAATGGTTCTGTTTCCTTGATCGTATTCGACACAACATCTTTGAAATTAATCTTGAGAAGTTCTCTGATTGATCTGGCTTTTTCTAGGTCACTGAGCTATATTTCCAAAGTGTTTATACAATCTATTGGAATCAATAAACAATTTAAGCTGATGCAACTGCAGAATGTTTGCAAGTCCCAAGGAAAATTGAAAGTATGACAAAGAATACAACTGTAGAAGTTTATTTCATTTATCAGGACAAACAGTCATTGAAATGAAATGACTTTCCTTTCTACATTGCAATATGATAGTGACACCTTAATCACATAAATGAGTAGCTAGTCATTTTAAAAACACATTATTGGTGACTTTGGGGAAATGGAATCCCTTTATTTATACTTTAAGAAGCTGTGCTCTAAAGCCTATTTTATAAAATATTTCCAATAGGAGAGTTAGAATATCATCAAAAGGTTTCACTTAAGATTGTGGTTGTTACATTTCAGGCATGATTTTATTTTAGTTTGAGTTTTGATTGGTAGAAATATCAACATTATGACTTTAAATCTGGACTACACTCTATAGTTACTACTAAAATTTTACAGTAACAATACTCAAAAAAATAATTAAAAAGACGCTGATACTGCTTTTAATCACACCTAAGGTTTTGATTTATTTTCCTTTTTTGTTTCTTTTTTTGGTAAATTAAGTCTGGGGTGTGTGTGGGAGTAACATTCCTTATACCACAGCGCACACTAGTGGATCGATCAATAAAATCACCTGAAGAAAGACATCTAATAGTTCTTGAATTAAGTACTTAGATCTTCTTTTTCTTGCAGACATAGCCACGTATTTTCTAAATGAACACAATAGCAAGCTGGGTTTTCTTTTTTCCAGAAGTAAATACATTTACCTCCAAGGATATTTGTAAATTTAAGATTAATAACAATGATCTGAAATCTTACATACGAATTTCATAAAATTTATTTCCCAAAGGCAATCTATTCCAGCTTCTCAGTGCCAGCAACCTGGATGTTGGAAGAACAGCAGCTGCTGTATAAATAAGAGAAAATGCCATGACTTCATGGGTCTGTCTTTTATTTGTCAAATGGGAAATGACTCACTCTTACAGCATCTAGGATGCACATTTTTAAACATGCATTTTGTAGGTTGTTTAATATTAGTAAATGTTTGTAAATGTTAATGGGAAGTCATAAGATGATAGTACCGCTCCAGCCCCCTTCTAGCCTCTCTTTTTTTTTTTGAATACTGGGGTTTTTTCACAAGCTGCGTTTGACTGTGTTAGAGAAATGAATGTTCCTGCCTGCTTAAGAGACTTCTCGTTCTTCAAAGGCAATGCTTTCCTTCCCTAACAAAATTCACAAACCATTTTGCTTTCTTTTAGGAAAAGTTATGTGAGGTCTTTTAGTGCAACAGATTGTTCAATTCCTTTGCATACTAGAGTCTAGCAGTGTGGATCTGCCATGCGTATTGTTGGGTTTGAAATCAGTTGTGAATGTTCAGGATGCTCATGTGAATGCTATAGGCAGCTTTGTGAAAGTTCTTGCCTGTGATGATCCAAAGACAAACGACATTAATCGTCATTAGAAATACGGAAAATACATCCCACTATGGATTATATGATCCATTCTTCCAATACTGTGTAATTTCTTCCAATACTGTGTAATTTCTTCACACCCTTTCTTGAAGAAAAATAGAAGCATTCAGAAATAGATGGTTTGATTTAAGGAAACCCATAAATAGACTGAAAATATCTGGGCTCTTTAGAACAGAGAGGTTTCAGAAAGGTAAGCAATAATAAGTGAGTCCAAATAAGTTTATTAGATACAAGAAAATAGAAGAATGTTACTCAAAAGCAGATAACTGGTCTCGTTCTCTTATATTTCTATCTCTGGTAATAGAAGGAATGGCCTGAAACAGTGCAAAATGCTCCCAGCCCTACCTGCATCCTTTCCATTTTCAGGATCCTGCTTCCATTAATTTTAACATTGCCAAGTTACTTGTTTTGAACTGAAGCTTTCACTGTGTACCTGGTTTGCCTTTTTTGGAAGGATCTGTACTGTTCTTTATCTATATTGAAATTTCTGAGAGCTTGATGGAGGTAAACTAAGCCAGGCAGGATCAGATTGGGGATTTCAGATAGACTGAATAACACAGGGAACGTGATAGATTGGAGAGAAGAAGGCAGAAGGTCTGTCTCAGTCCCACAAAACCATCCAGAGCTCAGTGTAGAATCTCAGACCTCAGTCATGGTGTTTCTCCACTGCATCAAATTTACTGTGAAAGCACATCGCTGTTTCTTGTGCTCCAAACCATTCGGAGGACAGGAGCCCAGTGCTGCTGTTGGCTGTTGCTCCACTAGCTCCAGTTGCAGCAGTACAGCTTGCCAGCTTGCAGCTTGCCTGATGACCCCTATTCGTTTTAGCATGGTACCACATCATGAGTTTTTATGTTCTTGCTGCAAAGTCAGCCCTGTTTCTATCCACTGTGATAAGACTGTGTAAGTAAACTTCTCATAACTTTTCTCCAATAATTCTTTCCCTCTTTTGGTTTGTTTGGGGTTTTTTTATTATACATTTTTTTCGGTGTATTAAAATGTGAAGGTTGGTATGTAAATGATCCTGTTCTTAAAATCTCAGTTGCCTCCTTTAACAGTCTATGAATAACTATTGATATGAAATTTCTGCCAGCTTCTGAACTTGCTGAGGAGGATGAGTTGGTTTTGTTGGTGGTTTGTTGGTTTTTTGTTGTTTTGAGTTTTTTTAGTACAGTGGGAAACAATGTGCTGCAAAGCATAAAAGGGTAAAGTCCAAAAGTACCTGCTGGGTTTAAGTCACTCATACCAAGCAAACTACCCGATTTTTAATGTATAAAAAGCAACTTAAAATGTAGTTCCATCTTGTGAAATAAAGATTGTGAATTTGCAGGGTTTTAACTGCACAGGCTTTCTAATTTGGATGTATTGGAGTTATCTTCCTGTTGAAATTCTTTTCACTGAAATAAATCATGTGTGTAGGAAGTATTCTTCCTTTAAAAAGAGAAAAATTAAACCTGATCACTGGGGATAGAATAACTGTATAGCTTTTATATCCTGTAGGGACAATACAAAAGTTACGGAGATATTAAGTTACAAAATCATCAACATTTTCTATGTTTTGCATCTTCTGTTGGCATGGTGGATGCATATAGTTTATGTACTGCTTTGAAATGTTTCTTTACTTGTACCCCAGAGGAGGAAAGGAATCAAATCTATGACACTGTTGTATGTTCCAAGTAGAAAGAAGTAGTGCATGCTTCATAATTTAAAAAAAAAAATAAATCTGAGTCAAAAGCACATTTCAGCTTTTCAACAAGAAAATACTTTTTCTGTTTGTTTTTTCCCTTCCTCTTGCAGATTTAGCTCTGGTTGGCCTTCACCAACAAATGGAGATGAGATCCATAAAAGAGTGAAAAATATTTTAAGGACGCACAGTGTTAGACAGCGCCTAACGTTTGTAAGTTTGACTGTGAACTGAATACTTTCTTTTGTCCGAGATGGCTGAGGAAGGGAACTGTGCCTGCGGTCTTGGATTTATTATAATGCTGTTCTTTGAGGCAGCCTTGATTGTGGAACTATGGATTCAGTGTATAAACTGAACTGTTGCACTCTGACTTCAGTAGCCTCCTTGTGTGTAGTCTGTATGGACAGCTGATATAGGTAACCGTTTCACAGGGTATTGACGACGATTATCAAGCTTTTTTATATCTGGTTCTCCACTTCCAATTGAAGCAAAAAAATATGTTACAGATATGTAGAACATCCGGCCTTAACACGTTGTGCAGCTGCACATCAGCAGCTGCTCGTGTCCAGCTGTTTGTAGAGCTAATGTTATTCTTCAGATGTGTGCTTTTTTTCCCCTTAATTACCTAGGTTTCAATGAACAGAGCTCTTTATCTAATGAGATTATGCCCAGCATCAGAGTATTTTGTCCTTGAGTCTGATGGAAATTTGAAGTGTAGCTTTAGCAAAAATTTTTCTCTCTCCATTGCAATCGTACAAAATCCAGTTGTAGCACTGGATCTCCCTGGCCAAAGCATTGTACAAACTGAGTAATAAGGTTGTTCATCTGCAGAGAACTTCGGGTCTTAAGTGTGAGCTGAGGTAAAAGAAAGGTAGGGTAGAAGGACGTAAAGATGAGAGGTAGTTAAGATTAAGAGCTCTGAAATTATTATTTTTGTCTGACATTCTAACTCACAAATGTTATTGATTGGTTAGAAGAGACATGGATCTATCAAAGTGGAGAAAGACTTCTTTTTTGCTTCAGTTTCTCCTCCTAGAAAAAGGAGTGTTGACAGAAATCTGCTTTTGAGTGTTGCTGCAATTTTAAGTTACTGCTGTCCCCATCTGCCCACCTTTCCCCTCTGATGTGGTTTGCTGTATCAGTGGGACACATGATAGAAGAGCAGGAGAGCCCTGGCCCTCCAGGTCGCACTGGAGCGCAGAAGCGGCAGGCGTGGCAGTGTGCTGGCACATGAGCTGTGCCGGCTGCGGTGCGGTGCCTCCACTGGCCGCAGTGAAGCCGTGGCAGTGGGCTGGGGCAGAAGTGAAGGTTGTTGTCTCAAACCATTGGTGCAAGATTTGTATACAAACATGATCTTGTGGGCTGCTGACTGTCAAATAGAAGATGCCCATCACATTTTTCTGCGTTTCAGCCACTCCAGAATAGGTACAAATCATGTCAAAAGCTTCTCTGATGTTTCAATGAACTTAAGATAACAAATTGAATTTCATGACGGTCCAGCACCTACATGTAATGAAAGTTTGCACAGCCTGAACTATCTCCAGTGGTCCTTGACTACTTTCCTTGAACAGTAGACCATGACTTTAGAATAAAAGATTTACTACTTTGTGGGGAGAGCTGGATGGCTGGTTACATGGTCTCTCCATGCAGTCGTAAAGACTATCAAGTATAATAAATGGTAAAGGAGAATTTGATATTTTCATTCCTATTTGCTTATTTTACTTACATAATTTAAAACATTCTGCTCTAGAACGACTTACACGTATGCTGGCATTCACCTGTTACTGCAAAACTACTTTTATCGCACAAATGCACATAAATTTGCAACCATGGTGTTAGATTCTTGAAGCATGGTACTTTTTGTTGATTCTCTGTTAGTGCACCTTGTCGCTTCCAGTATCAAACCCTTGCTGAATACTCAGAGGGATTAAGAATCAGAGGTGATGCTTTTCTGTTTCCTCTCTTGTTTGAAAACCTCATGTTTCTGTCCTAAAAAATCCAGATATCAGAGTATTGGGTAACATTTTTGAGTCTTTAATTACCAACCTGGTCAGAGCAATGCTGGAAAAGGACCATTTTTCTCACTCCATTTTCTTCCACTGAGCAAAGAGAACTCTTATGGTGTTTGGTAATGGTGTACAGCTAACCTGTGAAAACTGTTCTAACAGCAGCTGATCTGCTTAAAAAAAGAAAATTAGGTCTGCTCACAGTGAGTACTGTAAAATACACCAGGATTGGTTGTACTTCCCCAGATGGCCCTAAATCTAGGCTGCATTGTTATGCAGTGGATGGATGAGGTAAAGGGGTCATCTTGAAAGAGAGGGAATAGTAAAGCAAGAGCCCTGGTGAAGTGTTGAGTAGAGTTTGGCTTCAGTCTGGATCCTCTTCCAAACTTTGAAAGGCTAAAAATGTCTCTTACTCTGTTTCTTTCCAAAGAGCCTAATGCTAAATAACCGTTCCCAGAAGCATCCAGCTGTGTTTTCCAAAATTTCGTTTCCATAGTGCTCTGTAAAAATAGTGTGACTGGAGCTCTGCTGCAGATTCCTTGGGGTGTCCACTGTAGCTTTCTGCTGTGACATTCTGACAGTATGGTAATGTTTCATCTTTTTTTCCTTTCCAGAACACAGTTTGCCTCTGGCAAGTGCTGCCGAGTTTTATTTACCACTGTACCCCATTTCCTCCTCAGTGCTTTGTAGTCTGTGACTGCTGAAGGAAGAGAGTTTTCCTGTTTACAAACAGACTTATTACCTTGTATTTCACCACAATAAATTGTTAGGTTTTTCCCCATCCGTCCACCTGCCATTCAGCTTGCTCTGCATCTTATTGCCATCTACCACTATACTTATTATCTTTTCTCCCAGTTTTGTGTTACCAGCAAGTGTGATTATTTTTACTGCAGTCTCTTTTCCCAGTTATTTCTTCTGTAGCATGAAGGATTATTTTGTTTGCTAATCTTTACAGCAATTGGCTTCTGCTAAAAGCATTACTTAATATTACCTCTTAAGCAGTGTCTTTGCTCTTTAGAGTAGAGTGGATGTGGTTGTGTGGTAGAATTTCTACCATCCTGTCTCAGGTGAGCAACTGGCTCCCTTCGTATGAGGTGTTTTGTTTCTTACTTACCTAAGAGGGCAAATATGGGTTAATTAATGTCTAGGCAGCATTTGGAAGGGAAGACTGCTTTCTAGCGACTCCTAAGAATACCACTGAAGGGTCATTAAGTGTATCACAGATAGTTTTTAAAGTTGGATAAGTATATTCTCAGCCCTGTATATGGAATCAAAGTATTTGGATGTGTAGAATGCTTCTGTCTGGTAAAATGCATTAAATGGATAATGGTGGCTCATTATAAAAGCTAATAAATAGAAGATTTTAGGTTACTTTCCCCTATTGTGCAAGAAACAAAAGTAACGCAGTGGCCACAGTTGGCTGTCTGGGGTGATTGTGAGCAATGAACATGTTTGTTGGGGGTTACTGAAGCTTGTGCTGTCTGCAGAGTCCTTTGGATCAACACTGTCTAGAAATTCTTTCCCTTTATTACCTGAAAATTATTAGCTGAGTTGTACTCAACTTAATTAAAAGTGTTCATAAATGGCATTTGGCTTATTACACTTTGTCCCTTTCTCCCCCAAGAAATGTAAGCACTTTAATAGTCTTCTACTAAATGGAAAGAAAGTGTTTTTGAAATGAGATCATTGTAATCAGAAACCAAGGTAATGAGAATTTTATTTTATTTTTTTTAGGATGAGAGTAACTCATCAAAAGGAGACTTGACTAAGACAAAAGAATCTTCACATAGAGCGCCCTTATCCATGAGTGAACTGCAGAGCAGGTAAGGAGTTTTTCTCTTGCCAAGACAGAGCAGTCATACTCACGATATTGCCCTTTAAATTTAGCTAGAAGTTTCTCTTCCTATTTTGAGCTGTGCTGTATATTGCACTGGGAAAAGGCTTCTGTAGGAGTTAATCCTACCAAGCTTCTTCACCTAACAGCAAAATACAGTTGACTGTCATTATGCCTTTCGTACTGTTTGGCTCTGTATCAGAATAGTCTCCATAAAGCACTGATTTTGGAACTGGACCTGGTTGTAAAAACGATCCTTGCACAGCAGGAGCAAATGTCACTTTAAAAATAACCAGTTGGTTATGTTTTGTTAAAACTATGGGAGAGCAAAAATAAGTTGAAGTCTACTTGGTAATGTGGTTTTGGGCTGGTTTGCTGTTTGTTGTTTTTTTTTTCCCCAAAGCTCGTATTTGGAAAAGAGAAGCATCTTACAAAGCACAGCAAATGTATATCCTAGGGTCTAGTGATTCAGCATGCCATGTTTCAGGAGACATCTTGAAAACCTGAGATCTTGGAAACTTGGTTTATGTAGTAGTTATGTAGTTATTCTGTGTACTCCTCACATATATGACTGGGGTTTCATTCGAATATTTAACTTAAAGGACACCAGTTGAATTGATTTTGACAACTTCTGTAGTGGAAGTTGTAAATATTGATAGTCTCTGTTTATGCACATGGTATTGTGTAGAACACTTCAGATACTTGTTGGAGCAAAGATTTTTTGTTGGAGTAAAACATTTTTGTGTTGTATGGCTTTCCTGGTTTTATTTATATTTTATTTTTATTAAGAGAGAAGTCCTAGAACTGCGACGCTAAATTTGAGAGGTCTTGATGTTAGTGGAAAGAAAGGTTTTGTTTTTATTATTAAATGTGGTGCAATATTTTGTAACAAAGGCTTCCCAACTCACCACTGCATTCTGCTGAAAGGAGAGTAATTCAATATGGGTATCATAGGGAACTTCTACTTGCAATTAGTAAGCTCTAAAAAATTCATTTATGATTTGCTGGCTTTTTTAAAAAGTCCTGTAACTTGTAGACACCTCTGCGCAAGAGATCCAGTTAGTCTTAGATTTTCACATCTAAGTGAAGTTGCTACTGGAGTTGTTAGTATTTCTATACCTGTTCTCGCTCCTGTGTTCTGCGTGTAGCCTTTTTGCTCCCTTATCCTTTGTCCTGACAGCTGCTGCAATTAAATTGTGTAGGATGTGTTTGTGAGCGAGAAAGTGTAAGGTTTTGTTTTGAGGCAGCTTTGAGACTTTGAAATTGATGCTGAAACTGCAGACCATGAAAAAACAAATCCTAATGCTACAGAATCAAGCAGTGATGGGATATGAAATGCCGCACTCAAGTTGAGGAAGGACTGCTCCCGCGTTAGGAGCTGGCAGCTCTAGTCCCATTCGCTGAAGGGTGAGACATAAAAGAACTCGAGGACAGTCTGATTGCTGAGTGTTTGCCACAGTGCTCATAAACAGGATACAAGGACAGAGACAGAGTTCAGAGAAGGACATGGTACTGTCGACCCAATGTTGGCAGTAAAGCGGATGATTGAAAACCACTGGGAGTGAGGAAAAGGTCCGTGTTTTGTGAAATATTTAGTATATGATTCACTCAGAAAAGAACTTCTGGGACTCTTAAAGGAGATGTATGAGGGAACAAAAGCATATGACAGGTGTTTCAGAGCAGGGAGTTGCGTGCAGAAATCGTGCTGTTAATATGATTTGTGAGTGTAATTCCCAGATTGCTTAGCTCACGGTGTCAGCTGGCTTCCAGTTGAGACAGGAGAGGGACTGTTCTCGAGCTTGGCTGTATCTGTCCACACCAGTGCTGCGTATCTCCTGTGCAAGGACTGGCTAATGGTAATATATACACACCCCCCAAAAAGAAAGGAAAATTAAGCTTATGTCTTTTTCAATACTTGAATAAGGACCTTGTGGAAGTTACCGTTGTTTTTTGAGTCTTTACTGCGGTGAAAGTGGTTGGACTTTGAGTGTCTTTATGTAGGTTTAGCTTTCAGTAGAACAGGCAAGCACAAGGCTGACTGCAGGAATAAGATTCCAAGGAAAAGAGCGTCTGAGCTGTTTGTTATAGATTTACAAGTGCTGCTCCTGGTGCTGTGCTTGGCTTTTTGGCCTGAGAATTCTCCATATACTTACGTGCTTACTGATACTAACTTGAGGACAAAGTTTTAAATACTGGTTTGACTGTAGTAGATTAATAAATTATATGTGTATAAGAAAATTTAAAATTTCCCTGTGAAATGTAATCCGTTTCCTAAAAGTGAAGATGGTCACCATAAGCTTCGTATTTCCAGTTTCATTTCAGACTGAGAACTTTCACAAAAGACTGAAGGATAACTCAGTCCTAATTTTTAAGTGTCTTAAGTGCCTAAATCTCTGAGCAGATGTGGAAAATGGCACCGCAGTAGTAATTTTTTACTTGGGATTTTTTGAGCTACTTGCTTCTTGCTTTATTACAGGATAATGGCTCATTTCATTGTATGACACAAGCCTTTGTTTTGAAAGTTTCCAGAGAAAGCAAACAGTCATGAAGTTTAGATATATGTACTTCAGATTTGTCAGTGTTTCATAATGATTTTCAGAGAATAAATTTCACTTCATAGATCTAGGGAATAATTTCTCAAAGCAACTGAAATATGAGCCTGTATTTGTGTTTAGTATTAAAACAGTGACACAGAAGATGGGGTGGGGAAGGAGCACTCGATTGCCACTATATCATAATGTATTTGGTTGAATACTTAATCCAAGATGCTTCCGATAGAGCACTTTACAGCTGCAACCACAGTAATTTAATATACCTCTGATAGATTGTCTTCATATTGAAATAGCTACTTGTGGTTACATTTTGACCTTCAAAGGACACACAAATCCTACCGTGCTGCTCTTGCATAGGCTTTGTGCCTAGTCACACTGCCTGTCAGAATACAGCAGAATTACTGCATGCTCTTTGAAAATTAATTCTGTTTCTGTTTGGGAGGTATTATCACGTGCACTCAGGTAAGTGGGGGGGAATTCGTGTGAATGAATAACGTGGGGCTCCCATTTCTTAGAAGTAGCTGCAGTGCAGTTTTTTTGTCAGTTTGTGAAAGGTAATTTGTGATTAGCAGCTCTACATTTGGGTTTCTGCTGGTATTGTGCCTCTGAATCGTCTTCCTTATCTTGATTTCATCATTATTTCTTATCTTCTTTCTGTTGACAGTTCGCCAGTGGAGCAGAACGCTACTGTTCACTTGGATAATAGTGACTATCGGTCTGGTCGTGCAGCCGTATACAAAGGGAAGCCTCACAGAGTGATCTTCGAAGAGAGCCTTGAGAAAATATATAGAAACATGTATCAAAAAGCTACTGGCACTGTTTCAGACCAAAACTCGCACTCTTGATAGCAATTCACCTGGAAATGTGCAGTAAACAGTGTTCATATTTGTACTGAGACCTTTTTTATGTATCAAATATTTGTACTCTATTTTTAATATGTAATTATGATCGGGTAGGCTTTTGGAGAAATGGGGTTTTGACCTGGGTTGCCAAAAGGAAACTATTAACATCCCCCTGCCCTCCCCCAAACTCAGCAGTAACTAAGTGTTAACATCGTTTAATCAAGATGGTGTTGCTTCTTTGGGGCTATGAAAAGATACCCATTTGAAGAGGACATTCCTATCTGACATCAACTCAGGTTTCAGCTGCAGTCAATTCTTATTAAACAATTAAAGCTATCTAGTAACATAAACAGAATTGATTGAAGAAGCAGTATGCCCTAGTGTTCAGAGAGGGGGACTAAAGAGGAAGGTGAGTATGAGTGTTGATTTAAAAGCATCCCATCTGGGACAAAGCAAATTGTTTTCTAGAAAATTGCCTTTGGACTGTTTATTTTTGAGACGGGCAGAAACTCTGATACTGACGTAAAGACATGCTTTCAAAGTAGTTTCAAGCACCTTCAGTCACTAATTTTCTAACACTGTCAGATTTTAAAAGAAACCCACTCAGCCCAGCAGCCTTTGTATCAGAAGAGAGGTCACCTACACACACATTTAGAAATTTCCAGGTTCTCTTGAATGCAGCCATGACAATTGCCAATATACTTGTAATTTTTTTTAAAATATGAATAAGAAGGGAGTATGGAGACTGGAGCTAGTCAGCAAACTCCTCGTATACCCCATACAGGCCTTCTGAAGTTCCTACATCACAAGCCCACCTAATTTGGAGCCCGTCCTTCCTTGTCTGCTGGGATCCTGTTGGCAGAAACCGCATTGTTTTTGTTAAAGGCCACCAAATGTTCATCAGCAGTTCGGTGCTTTCCCCAGCGATGGAACCTTTTCAGCCTTGCATGTAGCAGATCCCACATTAGCAGACCGGGGCAAATTGCCCATCTATTGAAAAGCAGAATGTTTTAAAAGGGCAAGAGTGTCTATCTCCTGCCTCCTTTCAGAATGGGAGAAAAAACAAATGCCTGTTCTGGCTCCTTCCCCAACTGAGCGAACAGATTCAGTTACACCAGTGCCATTTTACCTGTTATGGTTGGATAAAGGATAAAGCTAGCAGTACAGGTGGCAGAACATATGACTGCAACCTGCCAGCATGCCTAGATAAACAAAAAGTTGGTCTACTCTGTCTTCCATCCTTTAATGCTGAGACAACATAATTGATTTGAGAAAGCAGTTGGTGAGCAATTATGCTAGTGGGAAAGCATGATGAAAGGCTGTGTGCTTCTGTTTCAGGAAAGGAGACTCTCAGAGGAAGTGTCTTGCATATAGACATTTCTATTCCTTGTAACTGTTAAACCTGTTGAAGTGGATTAGCACTGATAACTTCCTGTCCCTGATGCCATTTAGCACATTAGTGATTTCAAAAGGCATTAGTCGCACAGTCTTACGCTATGGATAAGTGTTGAGTCACTCTGTGAAGTGGTAGTGCACTTTTAGTGGGGAAGTGAAAAGTAAAACTTACCCAAGCTGTGCCCCTGAAGGCACGGTGGCCATGGAGCGTTGTACCTCATATTCATTCATTAGCCTGTTCCTGTGACCCCATATTAGTCCATAAAGGAATAAAAAATAGTTCTTTTCTCCTTGCTGCTCAGGAAAGTAGCTATATTCAAATGGATCCTAAATAGGCAGGACATACTCTCAGAGTTACTTTCCAGGCTTTTCGTTTCAAATGAATCTACTGAAATCTGAAGGCTGCTGCAGTTTCCTGTATGTGTTTGAGCCATAAGATTTACTGTTCTTCTCGTGGTATCCCACAGTTTTCATTGAATATTCTCTGTGTTTGCCCTCCTTAGTGTCATAGCTTAGTAAAAATTACAGTCTCCTGGAGGTTGGCTGATCCCCTTTGGTCTAATCTGGTTCTGTGACATAAAAGTACCCAATTCAGTGTTGCAAATTCTAGTCCCTGTTCAGTGGGTAAGAAGACTTGGGGGTTTTTTGTATGGATTAGTAAGGACACAAGTTGCCATGAATTCAAAACACTAGGAGGGAATGAGGAAGGTTGAAGGCCACTCTTTAAAAACAGGGTGATGTTTTCGAGGGGTCCAGAGGAATGGTTGGGTATAGCTGTTTAATTCCCCTAGTTAAAGAGAGGAAACATATGGTAATGTGGCAACCTTTGTTTTTTCATCAGAGGTGAAGCCTTTTTCATCAAAGGTGAAAACTAGATGGGAAGGGGAAAAAAAGTGTCATATATTGAATTTTGACTGTCATGAATATTCTCACTGTAGCCTTCGTATGCTGCATCACGACAAATGAAGCAGAGAGAGTATGAGTGTCTTTGGCCCCGCTCCAGCTGCTAGGGGAGCTGGTGTGTGCAACGTCTTTTGAATCGGCTGCCGCAGATGTGTGCTGCTCTCTTGGGTCGCAGTCGCTCCTCAGCTTACGTGTTGTAACACAGCAGAGTGTTCTCTTCCAAGCACTGCGCTGGAAATCCGGTTTGCTTGATGGAAGACTTTTCTAAGAAATGTGACTTGAGACCCAAATTACTCTGATCTGTCCATAAAAATCTCCAAGCCACTTGGTTTTCAGAAGCTTTTGGCCCCTTCCCTGTTTGCTCAGCTAACCCCGCTATTAATATGCGTACAGCGCAAGTGCACTGAGCACTGCTGCTGCTTCGCTGCTGCAGTATGTGATAAGTACAGGTTCAGGCAGTGAACCAACACGGTAATAAACTGTAATTGTTTAGTGCACCTTGCCTTCTAATACAATTTAAATCCCTTCTATCAAATGCAAATTTCTAGGTTCCTGAGTGGAGCTTTAAATAGCATTTTCTATGCTCATTCCTTATCTTTCGCCATCCACAAAGTGGTCTGTTAGTGACAGTGGGATGGCATAATTCCACCCCCATCATTTTACCTCCTAAAGGAAAGCTGCCTACTCCAATCTAGAAATAATGGGCTAGATTAAGAACGAATTAGTGGTTTTTTGTAGTCTGTCTCTTTCTTTTGCCCTCCCCAAGTTATTAAAACCCATGAGTATTCTCACCAAATGCTATTCAGCATCCAGTGTTGCCTGCAGTAAGCAATCAGTGCCATTTTTTAATCACTTTCATTTTAATAAATCATAGTCTGCTTCCTACTTGCTCCCTTCTCTTTCCTACAGATAACTTGGTGTAGTTTAGGGTCTTGGGGTGGCTTTAGACGAACCACCTGCCTGTGTTCAGTAGAAATGCAAATCCTTTGCTGAGCAGTAGTTGCTTTGGAAATGGCTCCGTCATTGACCGGTGGTGGATTAAAGGCAAAAATGTCAAACTCTTTAATGATTTGCCTTGTCTAAGTTTTCAGCTAGAGGGAGGGGAGCTTAAATTGATCCACTGGGGACAGGAGGTGTAAGGATGGCTGGAGTAATGGGAACAGGGAGGAGCAGCTTAGTAAGATAGATGGGCCGCAGTGTTTATACCCCAAATCTGAGCAGCTTGGGAGATGACGAGGGCTGTTCTTTACATTGTGCATCGCGTATTTGAATTTTACTGTTACTGAGGAGGCTGCCAAAATGGTGAGGGACGAAAGTAATCTACCTCGAGGTGTTGGGAATCATTTTCTTGGGTAAAATGTCAGAACATTTAGCTCTGCTCAGTATTAAATAGTCTGTTCCAAACTCCCTCTCATTGTCACCTCAGCTGTAAAATGGGGAGTTTGTGCTCTGTTGAAGCTTAATTAAATGATTGTGAAGTGCTTTGGGATCCTGAGGTGAATGTTACAGAAATTTTATGTGGAAGTCTGCCTGAAAAGTCCCATCTCATCTCCAGGTTACTAAAAAGACTTTATTTTAATTTTCCTAGCTTTATTATGTTTTAATCAGACAATTATTAAGCAAGTCTTAATCTTATCAAGATAGAAACCTATTAAATCTGAGAGACAGCTGAAAAAGATAATGAACTGCTTTACTACATGTGCTTCTAGGACCTAATCTTTACAGTGGGTATCCTACTCAGCTTCTGTCTCCTGCATGCTCCGGCTTCATCATACTCATACTGATTGCTCTCATGATATCCTTTTTATATTTTTTAATACAAATTATTTTTTCGTCATCCTGAGGTCTTAGTGCTTTCTGCTACGTGTACTAATCAGTGTAATGAACATCTATCACATCATTTGTTCTCACCCTCTCCCCAGGAGCAAGAGGTGCAATGGGGTGTGCAACTCAACAGTGGAAAGGTTTGTGTGTGTGCTATAGGTTTGCTAGAGAAAGTAAGTGGGGAGGAGTCTCTGCCTTTTCAGTCCGTGTGCAAGGAATAGCTTATCTAATTCTGTTCTTCCTAATTTTCAAGCTTGAAAGTGTGGTCTAAAACACTGAACTATGCAACAAAATTCTTAACCTTTTAGCAGTGGTCACTTAACTGTATAAACCTTGTCATGTGAAATCTGGGTCATAGGAAAGTTAATTACTTCAGTGGCTGCAGTGTGATCGTTATCAGAATCTGAAAGTATCTGAAGAGATTTGTTCAGTAGTCAAGGAATTTGGGGAAACTTTCAAATCAGTGCAACTAAGCTTCTTGGTTCCAGTGAAAACAACTTCATTTCAGTTGCATGCACTTCTGTGCACGATCCTAGTGAGCTCCCTCACTGACTGAAGTGGTGACTGGTTTAGGTGGTGGTCTCTGATAGCAGCACAGACTGGTCTTTGCCCAGTTCCTCTCCATTTCGACAAATAAACCAGCATTGCGGGAAGCGATCAAGAATGCCCAATATTCCTCTTGCTATTATGCAGTGAAGTATTAAGCACACGCCCCAGTGATTGCATTGGTTTCTGCTGCTTTCTCTGTGGAATTCAAAGCATCATCAACCAAAACCCTTAAAAGATGAGCCTGTAGCTCCTTTTGTTAACAGCGCTGGCTTGCCAAAGACATGCAGTTTGTTCCGTGTTTGTCTTCAGTGAGAAATTCTCTGAGGTGCAGTGATAATTTGTCTGGCTGGCAACGTGGAGAAGCTGTAATCTTTCTCTGTGCTTGATCAATGTGGAGACTGCTTTTTCTTCTCGTGTATTTCTGTTCAGTTCTGGGTGATTGCTTCTGACCTAGCAGAGAGCTCTCTGCAGTTGGAGAAGCAGCGATCTGAGCCTTCTTCTCACCCCTTCAGGGAAAGGAGTTTGCTGTTGCAAAACAGCGTTCCTCTTGGTTCATGAATTTACTGATCCTGAGGGCAGAGCACAGAATTCTTGTTCTGTGGTCAGGCATTGGTGTAACCCTGTGGAGCTGATGACTTTGAATGAAGGAGCATCACACAAAGTGAGGGTGGGAAGCTGAAAGCAGGGGCAGACTTTGAGAGTGGTTTGATGCCTGGGATGCCAAGAATTATGCATTTGTATACCACGAATTATCAGTGTATAAAATAACCTGTGAAACTTATAAGTAACAAAAGCACCATTTACATCGCTGAGCGGTGGTGAATTCTAATGCTGATATTTGTATTGTTACACCGACTTGAATTTTTGAATGTTTAGCTAATTGTGTTGTTACTAAGACTGTAGTTGTAGGAACTCTTTCATTCAGTACTCCAGTAGTAAACATTTGCTAGGAGGTTGCTTTCGCTGCCTGCCTTGTTTCCACCACAGTCATCTAGTGTTTACATACATTTTAGCCTCTGTGCCATTTTTGAAGGCTTTATTTGTCTCATTTACGTTTTTGGTTTGGATAATACTTAAATATGAAATCCATCTGGGAAACATATTGTATATTCACGTTGAGGGGTAAAACCAGTTTTTAATTAAAATTTTATACAGCACTTGTATTTCACTTTGTCCTGTTTTATTATGAAACACTTCAATCTTCTTCCTAAAACACATATGTCTTGTGCGTTTCAAGATGTTCCTTGTTGCTCATGCAGAACTGGTTGCTGAGCTCTGTCAGCACAGTGCCATATGTTCTGGGGTTCATTTCGCTTCTCTGGCGTTTGTGTAGGCAGCATATTGGATGTACTGCAGCTAAGCTCTGCTCCATTCTTTTCTTTGTAAACTTGTCAAGAGATGAAAAAAGCAGGCAGGAGAAAACACTGAATAATACTGGAGTGAATTATCAGTAAGTTATGGTAACTTGGCCAATCAAAACTGAGGTTTCTCACGTACTTGAGGGTTTTCCTTAATTGCGGCTTACGCATAGCCTGTAAAGTGATGCATCCCACAGTGCTGCCCGGTGTTACACCCAAAACACGTGCTGAAGATTGAGATACAACTCAGGCCATTTGGAAACTGCAAGCATTAAGTGCTCCTAATTCTGCATTCATCTGCTATTTTAAATTTAAGAAAAAATAATAATAATAGAAGATGGGCATGTGAAAGGATTGTGCTCCTCTTTTCTCTCTTCTGTCTTTGAGAAAAGTAACTCTCCACTCTTTAAATGCCTGGTGCTGAGAAGAGTGATGGGAAGACTGATGGTGCCCTCTTGTTTAACAGAAAAAAAAAAGCCATTTTTCTTACCATCCCATTCCTGTTTCTTCCCTGCCCACCATAATCTGGACCATGAACACTGGTGCCATCAGTCTTTAATGTACTGCTGGGGTGTGGGGGGACAGCCCTGAATATCGATGGTGGCCGTGTATTGATGTATTGTCAGATACCGATCTCATCTGCCAAAAGCTGTTCTGAACTGTCTCGGTGTCTGTGACAGAGGAACAAAGTATTTCTGCAACTCTGTAACTAGAGCTTAAAAACAAACAAACCAACCAACCAACAAACAAAAAAAAGAGAGAAGGAAAACTGTTTCGCCTTTGCTGAGGTTTGAGGCTGCAGGGAAAGGGCTTGAGTGGCTTCTTGATAGGAGTGGGGAGGGCAACTTCTGCAGCTCTGACCTGAGGTCGGTCAGAAATAACCAGCTGGAGTGACAGCAGCGTAAACCTTCTTGAAGTGACAGGCAGCTCGGCTCCTGAGACTCCATTTACATATGTTTAAAACAAACAAAAAAAGCTGCCTTTGTTCCCCAGGAAAATCTTTACTTGGCAGTCAGCTCAGATGTAAGCTGAAACTTCTTTCATGGAAAATGTAGAAACAAAGCAACTGACATTTCTGCTTTGATGTGAAGCTGGAGCTAAGATTTGATTTTGAAATATGAAAGTAAACTGAAACTACCTCCAATTTAAAGAGGGGTTTTTTTTTAACGACCTTAAAAGTTTTGAGAAGTTTTTTTCCCTCCCCTTAGGGACCAGAAGAAATTATAACAGTAATCTTACTTATAGCTGTAAGTCTACAGAGACAGTGACTGTAGGTTAATGAAAAATTGACATTGCTACTTGCCTGTGCTTCCAGCAGGATTTTTTCTCTCCAAACTGATGTGAACTATTGCACTGCGCGAGCTGGTTATGAGGCTCACATATTAAATTGAATGCTGCTTTTGTGGAAGCTACAGGAGCGAGACACAGCTGAATGTTTTGAACAACATCCTTGTTCTGAGCAAATGCTGCAAAAAATTACGGATTTCTGAAAACGGTTACCCTGGTCCTCCCCCCTGCAGAGAGAAATACAGCTTGGTGTGTTAGTCCAAACCAGTAAGTGGGCAGAGGAATTGTCCCCAGTGCCCTCCAGCCTGGTGCTGCATCCAGAGTGCTGTTGTACTACCTGACAGTAGTCGAGTAGAGCACCCACACCACAGTGTGGTAACTGAGCGCTGCAAGTGCGGTTGCTCTTATATTTTGTGTATACGTGTGCTGTTACACACTTGTCTGCATACCTCTCTTGTGTGTCCTCGGCACAGCCTGTGACTCAGAGCCTGTGCCTGCAGGAGCATTTTGGCAGCGTGCTGGGACACCTTGTTCCTTGTTCCCGGAGTCATGCACAGAAGCGGCATGAACTCAGCAGCTCGGGCTGACTTTGGTTCGTACTCTGACAACTCAATATCTCTGTTTGTTGTCCTTGGCTTGGTGGTGCCATCTGGTCTTGCCTTGGACACCCTATCCATAATATTGCACTGCATGATATTTCAGTTTTTGCTGATGAAATCTTGGGCTGTGCTTGAATGGCACACTGATACCTTGGTGTCAGCCGTTGTCCAGATGGCTCATGCCTAAATAACATCCCCTCCGTGTACTGGGATGTAGATGGATACACAGAGGTGCTGGAAATTGCATTTGAGATAAGGGGGGTAAGCATGAAGACAGCTTCAGGTATTATATGGGATCTCAGGTCAGGAATTAAAGAGCCGTTGGATGTCTCCTTCTCTGGAGATGTTCAAAACCCGCCTGGACGCCTTCCTGTGTAACCTCATCTGGGTGTTCCTGCTCTGGCAGGGGGATTGGACTGGATGAGCTTTTGAGGTCCTTTCCAGTCCCTAATGTTCTGTGATTCTGTGATTCTCTGCTCCCCTTGAAGGACTTTAAACCTGTAACAGTCTATGAAGAGTGTCCAGCTCTTGGGTTGAGGGGCTGTACTGTGGCAGAAGCATTCTCCATCTCTCCTGTTGGAGTTTCAAGACTCGCCGGGTCACAGAAAGGTGGAGAAAATGTGTGACTGAGGGTCAGGGTACGCTTGGAAAAAGGCAGTGGTGGGATGTGGGGTAATGATGGGCAACACCAACAAAGACTCCTTGAGCATTTCTCCAGCAAGAACATCTGTATTTTGGTGTTCCCAGTGGGTTTGCCATCTCCACTGGGGGACATGGTTGCATCTGAGCGATGAGGAAGTCATCACCTTTCACTTCTCTCAAAAACCAGCAGAGATGTTTTCTTGTCGTCTTTCACAACCTGGAAGGGCACCTTCGTGCTACTGCAGCATCACTGCATTGAGGCAACAGCCTGGCAATTGTCTGCTTCGCTCACATTCACCTGCTGCTGAGGAGGCCATACAGAAATCTCAGACTGTTGTAATACCAACATTTTACCTATGCTAGGAAAAAAAAAATCGCTTTTCATCTGCTGCTCCTCGTGTTGCCTTCACAACACACTGTATAGCACTCTTACTGCTCAAGGAAACTAAACTAAAAACTGTATGTACCCAGCTTTGAGGAGTCACTGAGGTTGGATGACACCTCTCACACTATGCTGTCACTAGGTTGAAATGGGGAAAATAAACGTACCACATTAGATGTGTAGAGAGGACTGTGAGCTGAGTGGCTTGATTTTTTTTTTGTATCTGCTACATTTTGTCCTTTGCTCCTTCCTTTTGACTTTATTCCCTTTTTTTGCCTTTCCATGATTATAAATCCCTGTTTCTCTGCATGCACTTGCCAAAGACTTTTATTTATGTGGTGTAAGTTCGTAACAGACAACTGCTTAACGTAACAGAAGAGACGTGATGAAATCCAGCTGGAATGAGGTGCAGTCACACTAGAAATAAGGTGAAGCTCCGTTTTATTCTTTTTCTTTATGTATTGAGTGTTCAGCTTTTGGAGCACCTTAGCCAGGAACTCTGGTTTCTTCTTGGCTCACAGTCTTTATGCCAAGATTGCAAATTTTGCTGAAGAAACATGGCTAAGCTGGCAGTTTGATAAAGAAATGGGTATGCATGTTCTGCCATATGCAGTGTAGTTACTACTCAGCCACAGATCCCAAATGCTACCAGTAAATGCTAGGTCAAGGTAGAAGATTAGATTTTTTTAGAAGCTTGGAGTCCGGTCCTACTTCAGTGTGCATGGCCTGGACATGTGCAGCCTGAGCTCTCGCCACTTAACAGACTACAGGGTGTCCCCAAAGTAACTGGAGACACAGCTCCAGCTTAAACTAAGGGCAACTTGCTTCATTTATTAACTTACTGCCTTTCCATCTGCAGACAAGCCAAACCCTGCTTTGGGTTTTATTATTTGTTATAAATTTTGCAGACCCATGCTACATTGATGTCTTCTTTTTATTTAAAAAAAAATAATCCAGAAGACTTTTGTTCTGTAGCAGTAAAATGTGTGGTTAAACATCAGCCAATTTAGCGAGTGAGCTTTTGCTGCTCCACAGAGGTACACAGAGGCACGCTTGGCAATCCCCTTACTGATATGTCAGCATTTTGAAACTGCTACAGTGTGAGGTTAGCAGGGTTATTTTCTTTTGTCTGGGGTCTAAAACATTGCTCCCAACCTGGTATTGGGGTAAGATAAGATGACTCCACTGAAATTAAGAAGTCGACTTTATAACCTGTGGGAGAAATGCTTCTTGACTACGTAATTCAAATTGTTCTAAGCAGCCTTCTCCTCTCCCCAGCAGCAAGAGGAGCAGTTTGCTGCAGGTGGAAGCACTGGGCACTGCAAATGGGTAAGTGAGCTGCAGTACTGGGCAGAGGTGAACGGGAAACACCTTCCAGGCACAGGTCTATGGAGGGGAGTGGTGGGATTCCCATTGCTGAAGATGTTGGAGCCCAGAGTCATGCTGGTGGGGAAGGTCCTGCAGGGACATGGGGATGGATTCCTGCACCAAAACAAGGCTCAAAAGGTGAGTTCACGGGTGTGTACAAAACAATGCAAAAGCAAAGCTGCTAATAAGTTTTTGTATTACCATTAGCAGTAAAAGTAGGAGGGGGAGGTTCTGTTACGTTCTTTGGCATATGGGTTGTTTGGTTTTTTTAATTCTTTTACTCCAATGAAGGGAAGGGAAAGTAAGAAGAGAGTACAGAAAAAAGGAACAACCCATGTAAATTCACTGAAGTTGTTTCTTTTGCTCATGGGGACCAGAAGTGCAGAAGGGTGCTGAGACTCAGCCCACATGTGCCCTCCTGTCCCTCAGATCTCCACAAGCTTTGCCCTGGTGAAGTTCCCCTCTGTAGGAATGCAGGGAGGGCAATGCTCCCTGCAGGGGTGAGAGCTTGCGATCCCGGTTAGGATCTGCTTTAACACAGAAATGGTGGCTTCCAGCTGTGATTCACCTGGGCAGGTGCCCATCTGTGCATGCCCAAAAGGCTGCGAGTGCTGCTCCTTCCTTGTTCTGGAAAACAAGTGCAAGGAACCATAACAAAAGCAGTGCCCTGTTTGCTAACTTACTCTCTCCCCTGCTAAAATGCATGTGGTTTCATTTCTTCGCTTTTGCAATAAACTGTGCCCACCACAGCGTATATTCTTTTAAATAACATTTTTAAATATTTTCCAGTAAATTAAAGTGATGACATGTTTGTAGGGTTCATTGTTAATTTCATTTCCTTTGGCTCAGCCAGCCAGATAAAATGCAATGTTATTAATCTTTGTTTAAAAGAAGATCCTTTGCCGAACAGTAATAAATGATCTTGATAGATTTGTCAGGAAAATGAATGATAATCATTTGCAGATAGACACAAGCCTAGTATGGAAGATTAATAAGAAAATATGTATTGGCATCATTAATAACATCTGCTGCCAATGGACTTGTATATTGGTTACAGCTCCGAAAGTGATGTGTTCGTGTTAGGATATTGCAATTCATCACACGCTGTGAGGAGTGAGGCTGCGTGGCGCTCCTGGGGCGATGACAAGCTGCTCCTTGGGAAGGGCTTGAGAGAACCCCAGCGCCGAGGCCATGCCGCATCTGCTGCTGGACGAGCCTGTCACCACCAAAACCCCAGTTCTGCTGGGCTCCAACTTCCTACGTGTGTTTCCCTACGTCAGTGCTAAAAACTCTTCCGGACGCCATGCACGTTCTCATTCTTTGCTGCTGGGGCTATGGCAGGGTGGATTCCCAGATAATCTTTGTTCCCTTGGGAGCTCTGCTCCTGCTATGTGGGCTGTGCAATGCTGGTGGAGAAACTGCTTCAGGTGCAGAGCAGCTTGGGATGCAGCAGCTGCAGCACCTGGGGCTTGACATGTGGTGTCACTCAGGGTCTGCGCTCACCCCACCTCATGTATCTCCAAAGTGTCCCTCCAGAGCCTGCCACAGGCGTTTAAGCACTTGATGTCTTCAGCTGACACTGCTTTAGACCGTACCTATGCTTCACTTGGATGCACAATGCGTGAGGAGATAAAGCTCTTCACAGGTGCTGCGTGTGACTGTCATAGGCCTCGGTTTTTGGGCAGCCTTGATCTCTGTTATGAAAAAGAGCATTTTGTTATGGACTTATAATCACTGCTGCCGGGGCAAGCAGGGTCCTGCTTGCTGCATGGAGGCCAGTGGGAGGGAGGGGCTGGACGGACCCCGTGTGTTCAAGTGTGACCCGTGGGGAGATGTAGCATTAGCTGGAAACTATCAAGGCTGGGAATAAGAGGCTGGGAGATGCGGAGGGAAGAGCTGCGCGGGGATGTAGAGAGAGGGAATGGGTGTAGGAGATAAGAAGGAAAGAGTACAGGGACTGAAATGAGGAGGAATGACATGAAAAGGAAACCCCCCCCCCCACCCATCCATAGTCTTCAACCAGGAGGAAAAACATAATCACCTTTTCGGTAGATTTTAAATTTTTTTTCAGCTAAATACGGTATCTCCCTAGAAAATACATGGAAAGATGAAGATGTTTTGAGACAACTATTATTTACTTCAATAAACAGTACAAACTCACTCTCCCCAATTATTCTTTTTTTTTATTCAAATCAATTTATCAGTGCAATGTGTTTCTCCTGTGGGGCGCACAGCTGGCTGCATCTGGCAGCGCGGATGTCTCCACTCCTTCTGTGGGCCAAGCTCAGGAATGCAGTCATATCTCTCAAAGTGCATTTGTTTAACAGTTGTAGACATTATCGGTTTAAAGGAAACATCATCTTCCAGGGTTCATGGGGTGAGGTGGGGAGAGGAAGAGGTCAGTAGCATAAATCCAAAGATAAAACTATTTGTGGTATTAGAAAAAAAACAAAAAACAAAAAACAAACCAAACAAAAAAACCACAGCCACCTCAGTAAATTTCACATTTATTCTCTCCACAACTGAAATTTTCTTTGGGGAAAAGAATAATCTCAAATGTTTAAAAAAACTGACCCAGTATTCCTCGTCCTGCTCAGAGGTGCTTTCCCTGTGGCTTTAGCAGACATAAGGTCCAAAAAAAGCCAATAAAACCATTGAGCTAAGTGCTGCTGAGGGGCTCTGTGGCTCAGGAGCACTCAGCGCCTCGCTGCTCTGGACAAGGAGGCAAAAGCCCTGGTTTTTCTGGATGCATTAGAAATCTGTCCATTATTATTAGATATTTTCCAGCTATTAATCACAGCCAGTAGCTTGATTTGCTCTAAATGTTTTGAGGTACCCTCTGGTGTGGGCACCGCTTGCTCAAAACTGAACAGTGAAAAGCCAAGACAAGCTCTGGTCCGTATGCCTCTTCCCACGGGGATGGATGGGCAACTGATGGGGCTGAGAGCTCCCTTATTCAAAGGAAATCTACTTTTTCTTTTTAGAAAAAGCAAATGCTTGTACTGACCTGCATGAGCACAGCACAGATCTCAGTCTGCACAGCCAGTTCAGCCTCCTCCATCCAAACTAAGGGTGAGTGGGGGAACCATGACCTGGGCTGTGAGCACAGAGCTTTGTTTCTCCTCTTCTTGCTGAATCAGGACTAATTTTCTTCATCTTTATAGCATTGCCCTTCATCGCGTGTCCTCACCTCCCCGCACAGCCCATGCCCGGTGACTTGAACATGCCTCTCAGATGCTGGCATGGAGGGCCACATCCCCATGGTCATTTTTAGCCTTCTCCAGGTGAACGTCCTAACCACCAGCCAAAATATTAGCAGGGGGTACTGTGATCCCAGCCCCTGGAGGTGGTTTAAAAGGTTACAGCCGTGACACGTAACCTGATGGTACCAAGATGGGTCAGAGAGGCCTGGACTTGCTCAAGAAATCAAGATCCAGTCTTTGATCTGGCCCAAGGAGGGATATTGCTTTTCCCTAGCACAGCCAGGTCACCGTGGCCTCAGGGAGACCTTTGTGCAGCAGTGCAGGATATATAACCACAATAACCCAGAGACAGAATTGGCTTTGTTGCTAAGGCACCTTTATTGCTGGTAATGCTGTTAAGGGGCAGGATGGGCCTGACGAGCGAATGGGGTCAGGCTGTTGTAAGATCCACTCCCATGTGGCAGAGTGGGGAAGGCGAAGGAGCTCGGTGAGGATGTTCCTACTGCCAATGTCAACACTGTGGGGGTCTAACATAGGTCTCAGGGTGGCCATGAGAGCCAGGATTTTCACTGCTGAGATAATCCTGTGGTGCCACACTAACCCCACCTGAATTTTGGACATCATAAAAGAACTGCAGGTAATGCATAAGCCTACTTCCCCACACCAGTGTAAACCAGAAGTCCTTCCCCTAAGAGCGGTGGTGCAAAGCCAGCCCTGAGCTGGTCTGTGAGGGGAGCGAGGACCCAGTCGTACTACAGCTGGGCTTTCCAAAGCCTTTGCTCCTTGCTGGGCTCACCTCTACACCTTTAGAATTGACCCCAGACCTCCTGACCACATGATGTGCCACACCTCCCCTGTGTCCTGGATGTGACCAATTCTGAGTCTTGGTCACACATTATCTTATGGAGAAACCAAGCCCTGCAGTCATTTCCAGCAAGCTGTGTCCCAGGAAGGGCTTCGACATGGTGTGCTGGTGCCACCTCGAGGGTCTGCGTCACCCTTGGCTTGAACATGAAGATGAGGACCCCTGAGAGAAACCAAAGCCACGTGCTGCCTGACCCCCACCTCAGCCAAAATATGCCCATAGGAAGACATTAATGGTCAGCAGGAGAATAGCATTAACATTGCACACAGTCCTCCAGAGGTGCTTTTCCTCGATGCTGGTGAGTCTCCGCTCCAGGGCAGCTCTCTCCTCCTGGGACAGGGTGGGTGTGGGACTGGTGGAAAGACCGCAGAACCACAAGTACAGCATTTTCCACCAGGGAGGTTTGACTGCTGCAAGAGACGGACCAAAAAACGGGTGTTATCATCTAGCTGGGACTCTCCCCTCCCTCCTTCCATTAGTTTGAAGGTGCACTGACCAAGCTGGAGTGGGGCTTGAGATGCACCTTGGATAGGGGATGCAAGATGATGATGGGAGATGGAAAGAAAAGGGAAGAGAAGGGAAAAGAAAAAGCTCTGCCTTGACCATGTACAGCATAGCCTGATTAAAGTTGGTTGATTGCAACACCAATCGTTCATTAGTTAGTTAAGAGACCTCTTCCCCCTCCTCCCCAACCCAGCTTCCTGACAAATTTCACAAATTCCTGACAGCAATGGTGGTCCATTTAGAGATGTCCTGGCTTATTTATTACACACAACATGTGTTCTAATTGTCAGCCCTGTCCTGTGTGTATTTCACTGGCCGTTCTTTCCAAATACAACCTTTTTTTTGAAATGCAGAATGTCATAAGGCCTTGAAAAAGGTGTTACTTGGGGAAGAAGAGGAAATTAAAAAAAACAAAACAAAACAAAACAAAAAACCAACAACTCATTAAACTGTCAGCTGCTGTGTTTTGCATTTCCTTTCCCATCATTACTAATTACCAAAATACCAAGACATTAATTTAAAAAATCTGAGCTAGTTAACTAGGAATTGATAAGAAATAATAAATAATGCTGAATGTCTGCATTCAACTTAAACCCAAACTTATTCTATTGGGAAAAAAAACCAAACCTAAGGTATTTCTTTAATTGTTCACTTCTGTTTAGCTTGACTGTAATTGGTATCAGTGCCCTTTGAACTGACCATCGAAAGGAAGAAGTGAAGAAATCTTGTCTATGTGCCTTTGATCTGAATTTTTCTCAGAACCTAGGAAGGTTAAGCTCAAAACCAGAAAGATGCCTTTTTAATAGACTTATTCTGTGAAAATAAACCTCTGTCCACTCTGAAAAGAACTTGCCTATGTAGCATCTCCCACTGCTGTTCTGTCTCCTGTCACATCTTTAAGTTCATTTGACTCTTTGCTTTCATTCTTATTAAATACTGTGGGTAGGACACACAGCTATTTAAGCAGTTTGGGTATGAGTTTTTAACCATGGCTTATATCCTAGGGGAAGATGATACGTACTATTAGCATCATGTAAATGAGAAAACTGAGGCTTGTAGATTTATCCTAGGACATCCACAAAGTGCACACATCTGCTCCTAGTGTCTCATGGTCCCTTCGTGATGCTATTTTGATGCAGTACGTTACAGCATCACTGAGGGGGTTTGGCTGGCAGAGCTCACGCAGGAGAAAGGAGGAGACCTCTCTAGCACGTACACCAGGGTTGTATCTCCTAGCATTGACGAGGGCAGGAAGGGGCGCCACTTCCATATGTGGAAAGTCAGCTGCTGCTTTGGTTGTGCCCACGGTAGTGCAACAGAGCCTCTCAAGAGCACCTTGGTGAGACAGGAAGACAGGTGCAGCATCATGCACAAAGCCCCCATCTCAATGGGGTGAGGAGCAGCATCCCAGCAGCACAGACCTCCACCCTCCCAAGCGACGTTCGTAAGTGGTTCGTAAGCTCGAGTTGACTCCCCTCTAAGGAGTCCAGCACATTATTAAGTGTCCAGGGCTGAAGTGCTAAAATAATGCTGTGACAAGGGCAGAGCTGCACTGGGGTAGTTTGGTGACATAAACAACTCATCCAAGTTAGAAGGAGGAAAAACATTTTAGTGAATGTTGGGTTTTCTTTGTTTTTCAGGAATGGCAGCTCTTCTGAGTCCTTCAGAGGACTGTGACATGAAGGTAAATGCTAGAAGATACGTTGGGAGGCCCAATAGCCACAACACACTCATTTGTCTCGTCCTTATAACTGGTATAGCCAGCTCCAGAGAATGCAACTGATGGCCTCTCATGAGCTTTAGAGAGACCTGCATGAGATCTTGGCTGTGTACTCCCACTCACATAAGCGTGTTTGTTCCCAACCAGCCTACCTGCCTCCTCCGTATTGCCTGAATCCGCACTTTCAACCAAATCACTCTCCCCGTTGGCTGGATTGATCTGTGCTGCTTCGGTCTTGTAATTTTTCAGGTCAATGGCAGGTGCTTTTCTGTGTCTTGTCCACCACGTCAGGCGAGCCAGCTGCAAAGAGGGACAGAGAGCAAACCAGTTCTTGCCTGCCAGTACCAGACTGGTGTGCCAGTCATGTTCCTCTCTGGGGGGCACAGATCCAAGAAGCTGCTGAGAGACCTGTTCTAGGGTGATGGCTGTTCCCCCACTTTCTCTCACCTCTCTTCTGCACAGGTGCTGGAAAAGAAGGCTGGTACCACCCAGTTAGAGCTGAAAAGCTGAGAAAAAGGGTGAACTAATCTAGTTTCTTTCCTTCTACTTTTAATTAACCCTTTCTATCCCTGTCTCTACCAGGAGTAACCTTTCAGTAGGCATTGAAGAAGCAGCTTCCTATTTGCGAGGCTTGACATGAAGTAATGATGATCTGTGTCCAGAATGGCAGCCTTCCGCTGGGAAGGGTAATAAAATCAATTAAAAAAAAAGAAAAAAACACACATAAAAAAGCAACAAACTCCTCTCTGGATACAGTCAATCACAGGCAGGAATTGTATCCTCAGCAGAGAAATACCAATTGGATGTTGGCATGCAGATATATGGCCATAGGAACACTGGTATTTGAGCAGCTTCTTCTCTGGGATGTGGGGAGGGACTGGAGGATGTTCTACCTCATCTCAGTTGTAGTTTACAGGAAAACAAAACCCAATGTGAACACAAATAGGATGAGCTTACATAAAGCAGCAACCTGTACATCCTAATAAGCTTATCTCAGGGCTCTTAGTGGAAAAGCAGCAGTGTTGTGTCTCTGCTCTGCAACTGCATGTCTTCAAGAAGCACAATTGTGTGCAAAGACAGAGCCATGGCAGCAAATATCAAGTGACAATTCACAGGGAGAATTGTGCCATACGTTAGACCAACAGGGGCGGTCATAACTAGAAACAAAATGAGCTCTGGACACACGCTGTAAGACTTGCCTGTGCAAACACCGCCTTCTCTTTTGTTTGTTTGTTGGTTGGCTTGGGTTCTTTTTTCCTTTGTTTTTTAATTCTAGTTTTCTCTGTTGAGCCAATAAAAGACATTACCTCTCTCTGCAGTCTTTCAGGGAAAGAACCATCAAAAGCCATGAAAACAAATCAGTCCTGGAAAGGCAGCTTTGGCTGCTTTCTGCTCTGCTGTACAAAATTAGGAGGTCTGAAACTCATATCATGGTGCAAGTCTGAGTCTTCTCCTTCCTGGGACACAGGGAGTGCACAGGAGGCATTAATCTTGCAGACCCCACAGTGGTCCTTTTGCCAGCTGTGGAGTGATGTTAATGATCCCAGGGGCTCAGGTGTTTGAATTTAAGCCAGGGCTGCTGCTTCTGTGGCTGACCACGGCCACCGAGCGGCTTGGTGACATTGGCACTTCCAGAGCTCTGCATGCTCTGTCCGAGCTGGGCAGCAGGGACCACGCTCATCAATCCCACTCAAACGCAGCTGCCCAGGTCCATGGGCTGCCCTCCCTCTCCAGCCTGCAGAGGAGCCGCAGAATGGGACCGGGACAGTGAAGCTGCAGCGGTGACAGCAGGTCAAGGAAAGTCACACCTTTGCCTGCCTCGCTGCTCTGCCCATATGGAAATTAACATCTCAGATGGGTCACTTACAAAGTAACGTGAGTTTAATTTTTGAATTTTACTCACACAAATCTAGGCAGGAGTTTCCAGCTGACACAAAATGTTGCATAATTTCCAGAAGATTTATAGCTTTATTTAAATCATTTTCAACCAAGATGAGCATTGGGCAGGGCTAATCTTTCTTGTCACGATGTGCTAAATTGCTTTGATTTGATGATCCTCATCTTTCTCAAGGATTCCTTTTTTTTTAATCACTTAGGAAGTGTCACTGAAGCACAGCAAAGTTTCAGAGTACTAAAGGATTTCAAAAACTTTTTTTCTTTTCCCTCCTTTTCCCATGTGTCACTGAATGACTGCCTTAATATTGCAGCAAAGTCTGCAAGGGCTGCAGTTTTCCTGGGGCTGAGACTGCCAGACAGGAGCGATTTCTAGTTGAAAGCAGCATAAATACACAGGTAACCTCGCCACATATCATCCCACTGATCCATCCAGGAGCTGGTGCTTTGACCACGGCCAACCTGTTCAATAAAGCAAACCACCACCCTAGGGAGGCAAAGCCTCACACAAATGCTCCAGCTTCAAGCTTCCTTGCAGTGGGTTTTGGCTGGCTGAATTCCTTAAGGTGCCCCTTTCTCCTCTTTACCTTCACCACAAGGACATAGGCTGGGGTAGACCAGCAGCACTGTGTGGCCATGGAGGCCACCATGTGGCTGGCTATGCTTTCCTGGCACAGATTTACAAAGGGATGGGGATAGGAGAGGCAGATGATGATGCGTTTTGCGTGCCTGGAGAGAGCAATCAAATACAGAAATAAGGAGAACTGATGAGGTAGCTGCACTAACAGAATTGACTTAGACCTCAGAAATGCAGCCTGAGGCCACCATGCCCAAGAGTAAGGGAGCAGGGGGATAGCCACATGGTGGGTTCCGGGAGCCCTGTGGCTCTGTTCCCCACTGCAGAGCCATGCCTGGGCAGTGCTTGAGGAGCCCTGTGTTCCCCTTTGTTTGCTCCTCTCTGAGTGCCTGTTTCCCTCAGGAGCTGAGCACACTTTGCTGCCAGTGGCACTAAAAGATGTCGTGGGAGCTTCAGTTGCAGCACCTCGAATGTGCACAGTGTGGGTTCAGTCCAGCCAAAGCGGGCTTGGTGCTCCTCCGAGGCCACGCACCTAAAGAAGGCACTGAAGCCAGACCTGAGGCACAGGGAAAACATCCTTGACTCCAGAATACATCAAGTAAAATTGCCAATCCATCAGCCTGTCTGGGTGAGCCCTGACCCCTGGTGAGGTGACCTGCTCGTGTGGTACTTGTGCTTTGTGGGCTGCTCCGCTCCCTTTTCAACCTCACATTCTCCTTGGACGAGGGAGTTTGCAAGAACTCAGCAAAGTTTTTCTTTTGTTGTTTGTAAACTAGAATAAATCCTTCTGTTCCAAAATGCCATCTGGCACCTGACAGTTGTGTTTCAGCTTCACAGTCTCAAATTTAATTGTAAGCTCTTTTGCAGGGTTTTCAAGGACGGCATGACACAATATGGACTACCTACAATGAAGACATATGAACTCTGGAGCATACCAAACAAATTCCTTGCATACTTGTTCTCCAGCACAGCATCAATCACCACAGGGATGGGAGACTGTCCAAAACAGCAGGAGAAAATGCTACAGCTTGCAGTTCTTGGGCTGTAATTCATTTAAAGTCAGGCACATTGGCTGTACCACTGTAACACCAGATACAAATCTCTTTTCTCCTTTTGCCCATTTACTATCCGAAAAGCATCAAGATTCAATATTTGAAGTTGTTCAGTGTAGATCCTCAGCTGGTGTAAAGCAGCATAATGGCTCAACATCTGCTCCTGGTCTTTGAAGGCAATGGAGCTATGCTGATTTACATCTGCTGAAGTATGATCTATCACTATATTTCTTTGACTTTCTCTTTGGTGGCTTGTTTTTCTTTTCCTTTTGCTTGACAAAATAAATGGTGTAATTCGTAGATCTTATACAGTGTCTTTCATCATTTCATCTCAAAGCACTGCACAAGATGAGGGCTAGCAGAATTAGCCCTATGCAGTTTTTATGGGGGAAATGTCTGAGGCTTATAAAGTGAATTACACATGGGACTGGGAATCACCAGAGCTTCCGATATCCTCAGCCAGGATGCCCACTACCAGCCTCTCCCTCTCAACCACTATCATGGGGACATACAGGCCTTTCACCACAGGTTTGCCCACTTGCATGCCAGCAATACAAGGTCACTAATGGCTAAACACAAAGTTCAGGTGGTAGTTTCTACCAAGAGGGTCAGAGCCTGACACATCCATCCTGATTTCCACATCCTGCCCTTCCTTCCTAAAACACTTCTGTCTTTGAGCCATCCCAGCACAGCCACAGACTAACTTGAGATTAGGAGGCAAACCTAACACCATGAGAAACCATGCCACCAGGAGTGATGGTCCAAACCTACAGCTGTGCTCATGCCTATGGCAAAAGTTGGGGTGAGTCTGACTACATCAGGGAAAACCTCTTTTCCTGATGCTATTGCAGCAGGTCTTCATTCTAAATGACCCCTCTTAAAATGTGCTTTAAATGTTTTTATACCTCCAAGGTCAAACTAAAAAGCTTGTAGGTGCTGTGGCCAGTTTTCTTCATTTCCTGAACTGTTGGTATGATATTCACTGTTTGCTTGTGCTATGTTAATGCGTCTTATCTTGCTGCTGCTGTGGGCAGGAAACACTGCACATGTTTTGTTATCATAGGTCAGATGATGAGTGGGAACTCATTAAACCACTGTAATTAATTGCTGGCAACCATCTGGCCACCCCTGAGCTGTAGTGAACAACGTAAGCAGCAGAACTAATGGTGCCTCCTTGCCAGTATTTCTCTCTCCCATGTGGATCCTCTGATAGCTAATAAAAGCCGAGACTTTATCTCAAAGCAGACACAAAGACAGCATCTCTCTCCCCCTCTGATCTATCTGAGCACCTGCTTTCATGTAATCTTTAGGAGCTGGGTATCTGACACCACTAACATTCAATCAAACATTGATGGAACTGGTTAATGCTTTACAAGTTATGAGGAAGCAACAGATAGAAAATGCTATCATGGCATCACCTTCATTTCCTCCTGCAGTTAGACAAGGAAAAAAAAACCAACAGCTCTTTTAAATATCTCCAACAACCTTTGTTTGGAGGTAGATGGCAGGTTTTTTTATATTGACAATCGCTCTAAAACTTGCGTCTGGAAAGAATTGCTTTAAGGTTTTATTACACAAAGCCTCCGAACTCTGCACCATTTTAATGTGCTAAGTAAAAGAAAGTTGTGCCTGACTCAAAGTTCTTAAATGTAATTGAGATCACATTGGGACAAAATGTTATTTTCCTAAATGCCCATGTTGCAAAAGATATTAATCTTGTTTGCTCGCAAGATTGATGCTGGCTCTGCTGAAACAGGGTAAATGCTACAATTAGATATATTTAATTCCTCCTCAGCAGTGCTCTGTAATACGATTTCATCTCCTTCCCCCCTCTTATTTTCTTTCTGTTCCAGTTATGATGGGCTGTGGTGTCTGCCCAGCTCTAGGCACAGCATGGGGACTCACACTCAATTTGAAGCACTCAGAACTTCAGGAAGCATTAACACTATGCAACCTGGGGAATTGAAAGCTGAGGAGCAAGGGTTTCTTTGCAGCATATGCATTACACACCATTTCTTAACCATGGGAGGAAAGAAAAGGAGAGATTTCAGAGATTTTTGGAAACTAAGTGGGGTCTCTGAGAAAAGGGTGCCACTGCAAGTCACTTACCTTATCCTCAGGGATTGGTGGGGTGCAAAGACTAATGAGGACAATGATAGCCGCAGTGAGGACACATAGGATGAGGGCAAAGTATAGGTAGTGTAAGTCCTTTAGCACAGCTGGTCTCCTGTCCTCCTCGCCGCAAGACGGTGTGCTATAAATAAACTCGATGATCATCCGAACGAGACCAATGACGAGCCCAACCATGAGGCCCCAGAAAGCACCCTGAGAAAAAGCAAGCGTAAAGAAAAGGTCACTGCATGTTGCCTTTGGTTAAAATTTTCTCTTATTTTCTTCTTTTCTCTTCCTTTCTCTTTTCCTTCACCAAGACCTTTGATGCCTGAAGGAAACCCACACAGGCATGCATCAAAGAAGGATGTTTTCAGTTAAAAATCCTCATTTTTCTCTTTCTGCCCTTGAACATGGAACAGACAGAGCACACACAATGCAACAGTCTCTTCCTAGTAACATGCCTTCAGTTAGCCTTTCAGACATCATCCCTGAAGTGCGGAACAACTTTCCCTTTTGTGCTTTCAAATGAGACTGCCAAGAACTACCACTTGCAGTGGCTTCTTGGAAGCAAACATGCATACACTAGAGACTGGGCTAAGATCTACTAATGCATGTCAGGGAAAGGCTGTCTAATTGCCACTTTAGCCAGACTGGCTTTAAGTTTAGAGTCTCAAAGGCTAGGTAGTAAGGGGAGAGTTATTTATTTATTTTATAAAATTAAACATGTATATCAATTAGTTGTTGAAACTCCACTTACAGGCTCATTAATCCTCTTGCAGAAGATTGCCAAGATGAAGAGAGCTGTGATCGGTGGGGCTAGATAGCTGGTTATAGACTGAATGTAGTCAAAGAGCTTGCCACTGTTGGCTGATTGAATGATCGGGATCCAAAGGATACTGATGACTACAAGGATGAGGATAAAGACCCTGGAAGATGAAGATAAAATATTAGCTCTGCAGGCAGCGGTAGACTCCACCTGAAAATGAAGTTTTGCAGGATAACACACTTCCAACTGCTCTCAGAATATCCTAAGAAAAAGAATCCACAGATTACTCTCAAGAAGAACCTTTCCCTGTGTACACAGGAAAAGAGAAAATTTTTCTCTTCTAGAAAGTCAATTCAACCAATTCCCAGAGCTAACTCCACATACTTCAGAGTGAGCTGAGCTAGGACTTGCCAGTCAACAGGCACAAGAGATCCACAAGGGTACGGTGGCTCCTACCATGAGCTGGAGCAGTGCAAGCCCCTCGACCTGGCGTGTCCTAGAGAGCGATGCATTCTTCAAAGGACTAGTTTTTGGATGTGACAGAGAGAAGGAGCTGGAAGCTTGTGGAAGCAATCTTTCTGTCACTTTTCCATGCAGAAAACATGCTCAGCCTCATGCCTTACCCAAATTCCAATTGATCTCCTGCTTATTAAAACTGCTTCTGGGGTCTCAGGTGCATACCATAACTCTCCTTCATCTTTGTGCCCTATGTTTAGGTTTCTCTGTATTGCTCAACAAGAGGTACTTTCCCTCTCACCATTCTACAGTGGTGGAGTGTGAGATTGCCTGCAGCCTTCACCAACTCCCACAACTAAATTTAGAAACTTAATGCTCATGACTGGAGAGGAAAAGCACCACAAATAGGGAGAACGCAGCTTAAATTCTGCTATCGGGAGGAGAACTTTATATGTCCGTGATACGATGCAGCACCAAAGCTTGCTTGCAAAGGGCACTATAACTTTTCAGAGAGACTGAGTCCCAGCTCTCTGTGCTTTTCCCTGAAAAAGGGAGTAATTGCAATTGATCACTCCTAGCTGATGAAAAAATAACATGTTCTTAAAGACCTCTGGTGACAGTGACTCCAGACCACCTTTGGCTTTTCTAAAAGTTACACTTAAGGCAGTATTTATGTTAAGTTCAGAAAAGAGAGAGAGAATGATCTTCCTAGCTCAGTGGTACACCCAGTGTTTCTCTTTGACCAGATCTATCTGAGACGAAGCTGAAAAATGTAATGCTCATTCCAAGTCTGCATTTCTGTTCTATATTTTAGGCACCAGATATTTCTCAGTGAGCCCAGACCAAAGGATGTAAATGTTGCATTCAGATGATGAGAGAAATGAGATATAAAGAAATGTAAGGACCTGCCCACGATCATCAGCTCCTGCTCCGAAGCCTTTTTGCGGATGCGCTGCCAGATGTCTATAACGAAGAGAGTGCTGCTGCTGTTGAAAATGGAGGTGAGGGAACTCATCAAGGCTGCCATCATCACGGCAATCATCAAACCCCGCAGCCCTGGGGGAGTAAAAATAGGGAAGGAAAATCAAGATCAGACCTTTGGCCTCTCAGCGCTGTTTTTTCATCCTGATGCATGGTAATTGCAGTAAGATTTCCTCAGCCTTAGGATGGATAAAGGCAGCTGATCCCACCAGGCAGAGCCACCTCCACAAGTGTAAAGGTTTCTCACCATCAGGCATGAGTTCTATCACGAGTTTGGGGTAGGCAATGTTGGAGCAACCCACTGCAGCTCCACAGACTCTTTTACAGATGTCCGGGTCCACGCAGCCCACTTCATCTGTAGGAGACAGGAAAATGACAAGAAATCAGTGTAAACCCAGTTGAGCCATAGGGTGTTTAGTCCAAGGGAACAATTCTTGATGCCTTGAGTAGTTTTGTATAAATTCAGAGACGCAGCTGAAATACAGCTAGAATGAGCAGAGCTGATGAACATCTTACATTGTAAAATAAAGGTGAAACTTTGAGATGACATCTTGCAATTCTGTTCAGGGTACAGATATAATTCTCCTGCACGTTGCATAACTGTAAGCCTTGATGGTTTGTCCTTTGTAGGAACTGGACTGTGTCCATGAACCTGTCAGTTGGGTTACCAAGGATGTTGCAGGCTGAGTTACTCCTATTTGAGGAAATCTGGGAGAGAGTCATGCACTTGTACTTTCCTCATCCAGGAGGGGTCCTCCTAAGGGGGTATTCTTCCTGGGAAATGGCATGCTCTGGAGATATCAGCAGTGAGAGTTCCTTGGGAGACAACAGAAGAGGAGCACTTGCTCGTTCACAAAGGAGGGCTGTTTTGCATAATCCACCAGAAATTGCATGAATCTGTGTGTTAGATGGCTAAAACTCTCAACAAATACCTAATGACCCATATGACCTGAAAGACAACCTCAGTGCTTCGTGTATTGCATCTCACTGATTTCCTCCAGCTAGACAGATGCATGCAATGTCCACAGCATGGAGCTATATGACCCCAATGGCAAAATATACCTCATATGGATACTCCTAGTGACTTCTCCCACCATAGGAGCACTGGAAGTGGAGGAAGGGCATGGGAACACCATTGTACAACAGGAATTTGTATGAGCATGCCTGCAGGACAGCAGTTTCTGAGGTGTAAACGTGCTGGCAAACCTGTGTGGGATTAGTGGTCATGACAGGTATAAAGCCCTGTGGCAAGGAACATGGGAAGACTTACCTGGGTAAAGAGCTCTGCTAATCATTCCTGGCATGACAATGAAAAACATAGGGAAGATTTTCAGATATCCTCCCAGCACTGATCCACCTTTGGCATGGGAGAGGTTCTTGGCAGAGAGAGACCTCTGGACTATCACCTGCAACCAGTGCAGAAAGAGAGCAGAGCATAAAATGGAAGTACTACAGAGAGAGCAGCGTCCGTCCTCTCTCTGCCTCTCCTCCTCATGGATGACTTTCATCCAGCAGGATCCCTGGGTGTTTTTGCATGCCAGTGGCAACTTTCCCATCTCAGTGGACTGCAGCCGGCTGCCACTGCTCAGTGCACAGACTATAGGAGAGGGCAATGTGGAAATTTCCTTTACAGGAATTATTTCGCCCTTGAGTGAAATGAAGCCACCTTGAGGACTGGAGACAGCAGCTGTACAGCAGCAAGAGACAAGGAATGATGCAGACCGTGGGTGTTTTGGTAAATGTTCAGTGGTAGATTTTCATAATTATCCCATCTTAAAGCACAAAAGCACCACATCTTGAGAATCAAATAGAGTTTTCCTTGTTTGTAGCTTGGAAAGGAATAAGAAAAGTGAAAACTCCCAAAATATGAATGGCATGTCTGGAGGTCTACACAAGGTCACTGCAGAGCCAGTTCCAGATCCACATTTTTATATCTGTCACGCTAACTGCATGAAGACCCTAGGTACTCACCAGCCCAATGTGAGATAAAGACGGCAGAACATAACCTGCTCCTTCTGCACTAAGAAGTGCACAAAATTAGCAGCTTGCCGAGAAGGCGGAAGGAGTGAGATATTCTGATCTAGACCAGTAAAAAGGTAGTAACTCCTGCACAATGAGACACAGTCATGTTTCAGCTCACAGATGAACTGAGGAGTGGACTAGAAATAATAGTGTGGTGGTTTGCCTGGAGAGGGAAAGATTTTCTTTACCTGGTCAGTGCACCAACACCAAAGAGCCAGCACAGAGAGGCCAAATGTAAGGCCAGGCCAAGGAATGTCTCCTGTGACTGGATCTCTGAACAAATGAAAGGCATCCGCACGTGGGAGGTGACAGGTTGTGTTTGGGACTATGATCTTTGGTATTGCTGTGCTGTATTTCTCCTGAAGTCCTTCATACCAGCCAACTTTCTCAAATCCTGAAAAGAAAATGCCAGTGATTTAAGGTCTAGTGCATCCTGCACAGTTATTTCTTTATCTGAGTCTCATGATTACTTTTCTTTTCTCTTATCTCTTCCTCTTATCTCCTTTCTTTTCATTCCGCCCTCACTTTTGGCAGTCAAGGTTTCTACAGGAGTCAGGTGGAATTTGCCCAAAGTCCTTGTGGTTTTAACAGTGCATCCTGGAAGAAGATCAATGCAGGAAAATCTCCATGATCCTAATCCCCACAACATCCTCAGTCTTTGCGCATATACATACCCTCCAAGACCTAAAGCAGGAAGGTATGACATGAAACAAGATATATCTGTATATCTGTTTGCCAAGAAGGCTTAAAGCAAAGACTGATGATGGTCAGTTCCTTGTTGCTTTTTTATTTTTTATAATGCTCAGTTACACCCATATGAATCCACAGTAACTCCCAAAGTCAACAGGGAAAGTCAGCAGAATTACTCTGAATTTACATGAGCACAGTGAGAGCTGAATTTGGCTTTGGGGATGCAGTTTTCCAAGCTCTTTGGCAACTCCAGGTAAACCCAAACTGGTGAGGTGCAGTTATCCAGAATCGCACCTCCATAGGGTTAGTGCAAAGGAAGGAGGAAGTCTGACAGCTTGGCAAATGAAAGTTATGCTGGCACAACTTCTGAGTGGTTAAAACTCATTTCTGCACCATACATGAAAGGGTAAAGTACCCTGCTAAGGTCTAATGACCTTGGGACCATTAAACTAGTGTATGATGCCACTGCAGGTTCCCCTTACCTATGAACATGAGGACCAAAGCTCCCAGCACCATGATCAGGGTCTGCAGCGCATCCGTGTATATCACAGCCGTTAAACCGCCTGTCAGGAGAACCAGAGACAACAGGCAGGATGCACCACCTCGTACAATGAAACAGGTATCCTTGGCCCCAGTTGTGTGATTTCAGGACAGACCCGCTGGGAGAAGCTGGCACTGAGCTGGTCCCCAGAAACCCTTCTGTGAGGAACAGCCTGAAGGGCTTGTCCATGTCCATAAGAGGACTTGGAGGTGGTTAAGCATCTTAATATCTAAAAATGCTAATGTTGCAAAAAGAGAAAAAAAGATCAAATATGGGTGGTAGCTATCTGCACAGAGGGAGTCAGGAGCCCTCTTCCTGGCTCCTGGATGTTTCCCCCATACCAGTTTCCTTTGGACTAGGATAGGAGAGTGGAATAGCCAGAGGTCTCCAGCAGCTGAAATTGATAGGGCAGGTACGACCAGCAATGGGGGAATCTCTCCCTCAGACCAGGACCTGAATACTTTCCCCTGTGTAGGAAAGGGGAAACACATACCCTAGGATCCAGTTTTATAGTATTTCTTTTAAAATCAGCTATTTACCAGCTATGGTGTAGACAGCAGTCACTGCCAGCAAGACCACAGTGGACAAGTAGAGGTTCCAGCCCAAAGAGATTTGGATGAACAATGCTCCGGAAAAAATGTCTGTCTGGAACAAAAAAAACCAAAACCCAAGGGCAGTCTGGCATTAGCAGTGCTTCGTGCAAGTGAAATCTAATAAAGCAGCCTGACGGCCTCTGCGGCTGAAAGTGCCAATGAGGGAGGACACCACGAAGGTGAAGTGGAAGGGGAGGAGAGAGCAGGGGGCTGCTGGCCGCGAACGTTCTTGTTCTCAGTGTAAGGAAAGTCTTTTCTCCAGATCAGAGCTCTCAGCATCTGCAAACTGGGGCAGCAGGAAGATGAAAATCCCACACTAAGGGACTACAAAGGAACCAAAACACTGTCTTACAGGCAGCCTTCACTGCACATAATCCTCACTGGCACAGACAGGTACTGGTGGAAACTGCCACTCCTTGTGCTGACTGTGAAGACATCCATGGGGAGCAGGAGCCTACGTATCCACAGGCAGACACAGGAGGGAAAGGGGGACGCATAGCAGAGACCAAGTTCTTCCCAAGACTACATCTTGGTGTCCTAGTGCCCAGGAGTTACTCCTGCTTGAATGACCCTAAAGAATCACTGAAGTCTTGTGCCGTGATTTATTTATCTGAAAAGGTCAACAGCTTGCTTTTTTACTTACACAGTTCATCGTACTAGAATGACTCCAGAAAATCAGGTTATACCTGCTGAGGACCTCACTAGAAATACAGAAACCCCCATTGGCTTTGTTTTGTTTGGATCTACTGGCAGAGAGTGAAACCAGAAACTGGGTGAAACCTGGACTTATACAGATAACATCATTCAGATACAGAAGGTGATATAGGAGATGTGTGTATTGGGAAATTCATCTGAAGGACACCGACAGACCTGGTGTCGGCTGAGATACAGGTGAAGACATCTGTCAAGGGAGACAGAAGGGATGGGGCAAGATTTCTATGTGCTGTGCCTGAAATAAGCACCTTAAAAGCAAGCACCCAGAGCAACTCCTAACCTCTGCAACCCTGAGACAGGACAAACACTGTCAGTGCATCACAAAAACCACTGTGTCTTCTGGTTTCTTACTTCCCAGCAGGAAATACAAACACCTCTGTAGCCATGCAGGATCAGTCCTTTGACAACACTGTTTATTGAGATCTCTGTTTTAATTTGCTAGCAGGAAAGACTCTGCAATGCCCTACTTGCTAACCTATGTTTGGGCAGAAAACACACAGAGAAAAATCCTTCTTGTAGCCAACTGCCTGCTGTCCAGCCAGCCGCTAAATGAGCTCTCCACAAACAATAGCACTGCTTAATAGAAAGCACCTGTCATGCCCATAAACTCCACCAGCCACATCCGTCAGCCACGCATGAATTAGCTGCACGGAGGAGAAACCACTGACATGAAACCGCAATCACTGAGGCCAGGGTCCTGCTCGGACAGGCATTGGCAAACACTGCTCTGCTGAAGGTCATTTTGAAGGACTCGTCTGTTTTCATCACATACATTGACTGTGGGGATGTGCACATTGTGGTGCTGCTGCAGGAGAAATTTTCCATTTACCCCTCGTGGGTAAAGAGGCTTCAAATGCCTCTTCGCAAAACCTCATCCTGGGCAATGCTTCAGTCCCACAGGGCACAGCTCCTGGAGGTTGTGGTGACGGCAATGGGTGACATGACCAAAAGCTGGCCACTAGAGGAGGAAATCTATACCATATTCCCAGCCTGGAGCTCCCTTTAATGCACCTCCCAGGACCTAAGACATAGTTAGCCTGGAAGAAGGATCCTGAAATCAGCTGCAAATGGCACATGGGTGCCTCATCTCCAGTCAGTGTCTTCCAAGGCAATTTGAAATCTAAATACTTCAGTAGGGTCTAGTGAACACTGACTTGTACCAGGCATGGGACAATTGGCTGGAGACAAAAGACTGATATTTTTAGTCCCTGTAATGGACTCTGGAATATAGTCCTCTCCCTCAACAGGCACAGGTAGTTCTTAGCAATTCTCTGAGTGTTAAGTTCTCTCTCTTTATTAATGGCATTTAAATGAAGGTAAATATCCAGTAGCTTATATCTCTTTTTGGCTACCAGCAGGGTACAATGCTACAAGCAATTCAGGAAAGATGCTGAGTTTTGTCTTAAGCCAGAACCTACCTCTCTTTCACCATTCTCTTTTTATACAACAGAAGTGACAGAAAAAGAGAGGAACAATCATAACATAGCTAATGCTGTAAACTCAGCTACAAGAACAACAGCAGGTTTATGATAATTTAAGAGATTTCTCATATACAAGATGCAGCCAGCCAGATCCTCAAATGGTGTAATGCTGCAGTTCCCCTGTCTATATTGCCTAAGGTTTGATCTGATAGAAAAGGAAAGCTGGCAGACAGCTTATGGTACTTCTACTGCTTAGTAATTAGCTGCCATATCCCTGTAAAGTTCTTGGTGTGCATTGCTGTTTAATCAGGGCTCTCTCTCTTAGGACAGGTCTCCATGATCACTACAGAGGCGGGTATTTACTTGAGCAAAGCAGCACACTAACACACTGCTACAGTTTTTCTGGTGCTGAGCCGGTCCTTTCAAGGACACCTGAGTTATCTCATAGCAGCCCTGCATTTTACCAGCATGACCCACCCTGCCCTAGACACAGGGGTTGTGTTCAGTTGGATACATACGGATATCTTGGTGAATATATAGAGAATGAGGGACAGTACGGACATGTAGATTTGTATTCTCTGCCCTCCAAATCTCTTCTGTAGGTACTCGGGCATGGTGACCACTCCTGCTGCGATGTAAACAGGCACAAAGATCCAGCCGAGAGCCAGAAGTGCCCAGGTAGCCTGTTAAGGGGACAGAGAAAATAAAGGCACATGTTTCAACACACAGGGATGTTTTTCTCCTCTGCTCTCTCAGAGGACGTCCTAAGAATGCAGAAAAGTACAGTGCCACGCAATATATTTCGGAAGCAGTCTGACTGTTTCTCTCTGTTCGGGTGAGATGGCAAATGGAGGAATTACTACAATATAATCAGAAGCTTTTGAAGTAGACCCCTAAGCCCTGTGTCTCTCTATCATGGGTGGCACATCCTGTTCCATCTCCTGGCCTTTTGGGCAAGACGGTGTATTCTGTTGCCCTGGATCTCTGAAGGATGGTGTTGTATTTGGTGGCCTTTGAAACCACTGAAGTTGTGGCAGTGAAGAGTTAAGTGCTTCAGAGAAGGATGGCAGCATCTGTTTGTTGCTTGATTAGCAAGTGATGAGGCTGAGGCAGCAGACTGTCCCTGCGGAGCATAAAAATAAGCAACAGCAAGGCTCTCCTGGGATGTTCTCCTTGCAGGCTGATCCAGATGTTCTTCTGTCCCTAGTAGATAAAGGGGCAGTTCGGTCTCTTTGCCACACGTGAAGGGTCTTTTGGAAGGTGTAAAGGCATCCCCCATCATGTATTTCTTCTCTGAAACCCAGCAAAAGTCCAAATAGGAGACCTTGAATATAAATAAAAGCCACTGAATTGTCAAACTTCACCTCCTGGCTGTCTCGAGCCATTACCTTTCATGCAAGTACCTTACATTAGTCCGGATTTTACTTGGATCAGTTATTTAAGTTATCAAATGAAACTGATCCCTGTGAGCAGAGATTGTGAGTGATCGAGGAGAACAGAAATGGATCCTGCAGAGGCAGAGACAGGCTTAGGTAAAAGATTAGGTATGATCCCTGCAGCTGAGTGATGTCCCATGACAAAGGGAGAGAATAATGGCATATCTAAGGCCCCTTTCCAATCTGAAAGAAATTAATCTAAACTCATGAAGTTAGAGTTGCCCTGACATACAATCTTGTCTTCATGGGCTTCTAAAATTAGTTGAATAGATTTACTTAAAATACAGCAATATTGATATGTCCTACATGCACACAGGCTATGGTTTCTTTACAAAGGATTTAAAGGTGATCCTAATGGTTTAGGAAAAAAAAACAAACAGTGCAGGGAATAGATATCCCAGAAAAGAGCTTTCGGTGAGCCCTGCCTGTGCTTGGCAAGTGTCTGGCATTATTGGCAGTCTCTGTTGATACAGACAAGAGATTTAGAGTTAGGTGAGTGATGTTTATTGTGAGGCTGGCACTAATCTCACTCATCACTGCAGCTGAGAAATTTCATTAGCATCACACACAAAGGGCCTGCTTTTCATGTGCTTTGTGGTATCAATGGCAATTTTCCAGGCCACTTCAACAGGGCAGAATGAGACCTGTCTTCACACCCAGATGTTCACCCCAGAGATGTTACATTTTGTCAGCTGACAGGTGAATGCAGTGTTGCTGATTCTCATGGCTTTACACTGAATTTAGGAGCACATGCTGCTTCTCTTTATTTTTCAAATGCTTTGTACCCAGGATCCTGTGATTATCCAAGTACCTTTTCAGCACTAGTTATTTTTCATTTTAATCTCGATGAGTGCAGAGTGAAGCTTAAAAATATGGCCAAGTGCTTCTGGGAAGGTCAAAGAGCTAATAATTTTAGTGGATTCCACTTAAACTAATATAAAGATCTCATGTTTTTAAGGCTGTTTGAATGTCTGGCTTATCTTCTGAGACTTGAGAACTTGTAGTTACCGCTACTGTTAGCATCTGATTTTGGAGACAAACCCTCGGTCTCTCTGTAAACAGTGGCATCTTGTTGGCAACAAAACTTACGTTCCACTCAAAGCCCCCAACAGCAAGGCCCCCAGCTGCTCCAGTGCCTGCCAGGCCAATGAATAAGCCACTGCCCACGTTGCTTGACATCAGGGATGCTCCAATCTGAAACACACGGAACAGGCACAAACCCAGAAACTCACCTCGAGGAACTTGTGTGTCAGCCCAAGCATTTTCCCTAGGCACTCTCCTTCCCCAGGGCCTTGTCTCCTTGTAGGTATGTAGCTGGGCGCTAATGGAGAGTTGGGTTTTCCTTCTCCTTTTAAAGAAAACTAGCTTTTTATGTCTTAAAGTTGGTGTGTCTTCTCCCTTCCACCCCTCCATCCCACTCCAATGCAAAGCTTAATCTCAGAAATGGGGTTCACTTTGTCAGTGGTTCTCCTGAGATACAGGACTGTTATGAGGACTGCAATGGGGTGAGGGGAGTCTGGTGGCAGCCACAGACACTTCAGTGTCGATGAAATGTGATAGATTTCTCCATTCCCTTGTTACTCAGCCAGCAATACACCTTGTGACCCTTGCTTTACCTCTCCCCATCTTGCTGACAGCCCCATCTGTTTTAAGTCTCTCACTGAACATGCATGTGGTGGTCTACACAGCCATGGGGACAGGAGTGCTCTCTTGGAGCTCCTCCTAAGAGAGGAGATTTCTGAACCATAGCAGACACAACGTTAGAAACACGCAAACCTTTTATGTTTAATGTCTACATGTAGGTTCAAAGATACTCAGCTCTGCAGTGGGCTGGAAAATAGTAATGCCTCAGGTTAACTTTAACTATGGGCTGTAGGCATGGTGGGCCGTCCCTGCCATGGCTCATTGACAGCCTAATTGGAAGAATGCAAGCTCCAAGGCACTTTAAACAGCGCAAAGACAATCTGACTTAATTACTACTTTTATTTGGAATAAAGTCCTTTTTGTATGCCATCACCAAATCTCTCTCAGGGTCAAACAAGAAGTTACCCAAAGGACAAGCCTAGCCCTTTTGTCTCCAGAGAAACTTTGCTTTTAGTGACATCCCCTACAAGGAGCTTTTCTCTCCACAGCACTGCTAAACACGAGTAAAAGAATGATGGAATTTGATCTGCTTCTCACGTTTGAGCAATGTAAAACATTAATATGGCATCAGCACCCACACTGATTCCTGCCAAGAGCTCTGCCTTCTCATCTGTCTAAGAAAAGTCCTGATTAGTGAGCTGGCTGCTGCAACATGAATTTGCAGCTGAGGTGGGGACTGGTGCTCTCAAAAGATGTAAACAGTTTTCTTGATATCTATATCGGACAGAGAAATACAGAAGATATATTGCACAAGAGCAGCAATGCAATATCAGGGTTTGGTTGAGGCTGCCCAACACACAGCAGAAATCTGGCACCCCTGAAAAAAAAAGTAAAGTACTTGTAAGTCAGTCATGTGTTCAAGGTGACAGCCGTGAGGAGCTGAGCCTGCAGGATTGCTGCAGACGTGGAATCAGCTCTCTGATGAACAAAACTGAAAAGTGAACAGCATTAGAGGTTGCTTTGAACCCAGAATGGTAAGGCGGGAGAGCCAAGAACCAACCTGTACCCAGCAGACTGTGTGGCCACCTGTGACTGGAGCCAAAAGCAATGAGAAGGTTTTGGGGTTTGTTTTTGTTTGTTTGTTTTTAATAAAAAAGAAAGGAAGAAAAAAAAGAACAATGATGGGGAAAGAATTGTTTCATTTTAGTATCTTTTAATTTTTCTCCTCTTAATTGGAGAAAACCATCAAGCTAAGCTTTTTCATTAAATGTCACTTGGCCAAGACAGAAGTATAAAGAAAATCGGAGAAATAACAAATCTTAGAAAGGTTCATGTGTCTCTGATGGAAGAGGTTGAAAATCCAGCCTAGTGAATTTATGGGCAATATACATCCAAAGGAAAAAAAAAAAATACAGTGTTTTGTTTGAGAAGTGCATTCCATTACCCATGACTCACTGGAGAGAAATATGGTGCTAGAGTCTGGCACTGGCTGAGAAGGATCTTTATTCCTGTGGTGTTTTTATTCCTTTCAAACTTTAAATTATCTTTATATGTTCCTTTCTCTCCCAAGAAATGGCGCCTTCAATAGATTTTTTTTTCTTCATAGTGAAGATTTATACTTCAGTGGTTTGAAGTTTATATCCTTTACATTGTTAGTCAATAATCTCAACTTTGCTCTAAATAGCAAGAACTCAGAAAGTCCTGGGCTTTGGGATTATTATTTTTCTTCAGTTTCTAAATGCTTTTTACTGGATAGCACATTCCTAGATTACCTAATGCTCTCTTGGCTTGGGGACAACTGTATCTTCAGTGCACTGGGGCCAAAGAGTTTCAAACCCAGCTAGGCAGTCAGCACTCCCTCCCTTCCATCAATATGAACTTTTTTCTTGCTGACTTTAGCAGAGAATTTGAGAGTTGAGAAAACCTGAAGATGCTGAACTATCTTTTGGGCCTGGCAGCTCCACGCTGTAGCCCATTAGCAAAGCTGCATAGGATGATCCCTGGTGGATTCTCATCATCTCAAGGCATCAAAACATGTATGGACTGAGTCCTCTCACTAAACCTGCCCTCCTTACATCTGGAATTACTTTTGAACCATGAGAAAGAGAGGGATACATTTTACTCACAGGCCACCAAGTCATGGATCGTCCAGCTAGGAAATAGCCTCCAATGGTCCCCCGGCTTGCTCGTATCGATGACTGGAAGTGCAGGGAAAAAAAGTGTTTTCCTCCATTCACCCACCCTCGGGTCAGACTCAGTGTCCATCCCAGTAGCCTTGAAACATCCCATTGGCAACCTCTTGCACCACCCTGGTCCTGCTCCCTCAGGTGTCACTGCAGTCAACTGGCTCACCCTACCCAGGTCAGCACAGACAGGTAATGCATGGCTTTGACGCAAACTGAAGCAGTACTTCTGTGAAAGGCATCTAATTTTGAGAAATCTAGGGGTTTGGCTGCTCCCAGACATGTGAAGATACGTATCTGCAGGTCCAAGGAACGCTGCCCACCTTCTGATGATGGTATGGATTAAGAGGAAGCATTTTCCTCCTCACTGTCCAGTGCTCCTAGAAAATCCTTTAGAGCCAAATAAGGGAGAACACGGCACAGGGGTGAGAATAAGGGAACAGCCTCGTATCCCATGGAATGCCATCAAGGACTGCATTTGGTCACGACATGCACATGCACTCCAGGATGGTTAGCAATGCCCTGCTGTAGCTCCTGCTGCTTTGCTCCTTCAGCAAACCTCTCCAGTCTGGCTGAGGCTGACTGTGCCTGCTGTTTGCAGCAACCAGGAACTCGCCATTGGGCATCATAATAAAACAGCTTGCTGCAAAATGCTTATGCACATGGCAGCACCCAGACTGGTGAGCAGCACTGCCACCAAGCCAGGAGAAGCCTGGTCTAAGCATCAGCTCCAAAAATTGTTTTGTGTATCTGTTAAGTAGGCCAGCCTTCATCCATTGCTTCTGTCTTTCTTTGTGCAGGTTTCTGATAGTGCAGCTTTGAAAAGAAGCTGCTTGTACCTACTGAATGACTTCTCCTTGAATGTACCCATTGGGAATCAGAAAAAACACTTTGGTCAAACAGAAGATTGTAGGTCTCTATGAAAGAGGCCTCCACAAAGCAACGTGAACAAATAATTAGCAATAATCTTTCCAAAGCTTTTTCAAGTCTCATTTCAGTCTTCTCCTTCTCAGCCCCAGCTTTTCTCTTGCCCTTGGCCCTGGCCTGCCCACACCCTGGTGTGAGTCTACTTTGCAGCATGGGAGGTTGACATCCTCCCCAGAACAGCCTCCTAAGAATGGTCCCTTGGTTGTTCCCATGAGGGTCTAGGGGTGAGGGCTCACTGTCACCCCAGAAATCTGCTCAACAGGCCATGGGATAACAGTGTGTGCAGAGGGCGCCCTTCGCAGCCAATCACCTTTATACTCAGGAGGGGTCATGGGAGGATCAAAGCCTCCCCACCTCAGGCAGACCTAAACCCAGTCACCTTGGGGACTCACCCATATCCCGATGGCGAGGACAAAGGCGAAGTAAAGAACCACAACGATGATATCTGCCACCCCAAAGGCCACTGTCATATTCCTCGGTGGCACGGGCAGCTCTGTGGTGGCTGGGGTCGGCTGGCTCATGGCTGCAAGCGAGCTGCTGATTTTCTCTCTCACACTGGACTTTGGTGCATGTTGGCCTTCATCGCTTTCCTTGTAATAATTAACAGGGTGGAGAAAGTGTGAGAGGAGAGCGGGAGTCAGGCAGAACTGTGACTAACGTTTTCCCAGTAGGACCCAGCAGGAGCTTTGGCTCCACGGTACATCAGTGAGGACCCCCTCATAGCTCTGTGGTGTGAGCAACCTTCCCAGATGCTCCTGCATCCTTTTAACAGCAGTTCCCTCTCCTGCCCATTTACCAGTTGATGACAGCCACTGGGATGGCAAATGGCCAAGTGTCACACTGTCTTGTCCCCCATCCCTCTTTCACATCACTTTCTCTGCAGCATCCTAGAGAGGCAAGTTCCCCCTAAGAGGAGCTGCCATAGAAGGAAGTTGGTCTTTCTTCCTTCCCAGGGGCAGGACCCGCAGCCCCGGTGGGTGGTCAGCAAACAGGGAGCACGCGTTCAGCTGTGCATTCATTCACTTTGCAGATAGCAACAGGGGGAAGTGCTGGGAGGAGACAGGCGTTTTCTTGGCAGGCTCTCCAGCACACAGGTGGCTGGCAGAAAAGGAGTTAAGCTCCTTGGGTGACAAGCAGAGCAAATGCCAGGTCGCCATGTCTCAGGGCGTGGGAAGGTAGGAGGGGGCTGTCCCCTATCATAGCAGCAAACTGTGAACTGCAGGTCCTCCTCCCCATCCTGCTGTCTGCTTGGTGCAGCAGAGCCATTGCCCAGCTGTGAGGGACGTCTCACCCCTCTCCACCTCTTAATGCTGTGGCCAGGCAGGACCTGTAACTCCCCCCTGCACCAGGGCCCTACTCTGAGGCACTGGCAGGAGTCCAGGACAGGCCCTCCGGGTGCTTCAGTTGATGGCCATAACCCAAGAGCCTGAGGCAGGCAGATGGGCAGAGACTTGGCTTTTCAGCTAAAAAAGACCTCCCACACATTTTGGCTCCTTAAACCACCCTCAAAGCCATGGGGGCTTGTGGCATACATTTCCTCCTTAGTTTATAAATACAGACATCTCCAGACCATGGCTAACCCTGGTTCATCCTCTGGAGATCCTCCTCTCCTCTCTCTTCACTGGTTGAGGAAGAGCTACTTTTCTCCTTTCCACCAAGTGCCCACAGTACTGTGATGCTTCAAGACAGCATCAGTTCCCTGCCTCACTTTCCCCACCAACAGTAGCACCAGGGAAATCGCAAGTATGCTGGAAATGTTTCCTGAGCACTCCTACAGAGGCAATGCTCCTGTAGGAGAAGACAGAGCAGGGGGTTGGGATAGCAGGCTAAAGCAGGGGCTACAACTGATGTCCCTGGGAGAGGTTTGGTTTGGGGCTGCCACCCTGGCAGGCTCAGCGGGGCTTACTCTGGGGCCTCTCAGAAAAGAAATCATGTAGTGCTCTAGCTGGATGCTGAAAGAAGGAGGAGAGTGCCTGGGACACACATAGGGTGGTCCTGACTGTGGCACCAGCCACCAAGACCCAAGCTCCAATGTAGCTGCAAAGGTCCCTCCGCTACCTCTGTCTGCAGCTCTCTCATACCTGTTAATGGGGGACACGACATCTCAGCTGAGGGTACCAGCCTGGTCTGGAGACAAGGTAGGAACCAGCCAGCACCAGCACAGCTCTCCTTAGCACCACCAGCCCTCTGAATCAGGGCACAGAGTGCAGGTCACACCGGCCCTCTGCTCCAGCTTTGGGAGGGTCACCCAAAACTCCTACTGGGTTTGCAGAGCATTACAGAGCTGGCTGTGGGGCACAGGCCTTCTCCAGGCAGCCTCCTGGTCCTCAGAGCAAAGCCATCTCCTACCTCTCCCAGCCTCCTACCTCTTCCACCCTCTGCCATCTGTGGTCCCTCACACTGTGACATATCAGGTGGGACATCTTAAACTTAGGTGGGCTTTGTTTGTTCTTGGTTTCAAGGGAGGCAACAAAACCCCTCTCTCATCGTCATCCCCCTCTCTCCCGGTGTTTCCTTGCAAATGCTGGCTACCTGCTTGCTCATTAATTGCCCTGTCAAAGCAAGGCACCTACCCCCACCCCTGCTCCCCAGTCTGAGGCTTTCTGGGAGCGGTACCTCCCGGTAGCCTCAAGAGGCTTTTCAAGACTGAAATGTTTCAATAAGCTGAAGTACAGTTACCAGAAATTAAACACCTGGAAGCCCAAATCCCCTGGTGTAAACAGGCAGCTCTCCCTGCACAGAGCTGATTTATACTCACCCACACACTTTTCCCTCTTAACACTGCAGCACCCAAAAGCAAAAAGACAGTTGCCTAATCTTGAAATACTTCAAATTCCTGCTCAAGAAGCAAACAGAGCCAGTATCTCTGGTGTTCCCAAACCAGAAATACTGTTCCCCATGAGAAGCCCAACCCAAAGCACTTGCCCAACCCAGCTCTTCACCCCACCTTCCCAAGGCACAGTACCAGCAGCAATTAACACTTGCAAACACTAAAAGCTTGCACCCCTGAAAAGCAAATACACCTAATAAGCCATTTCTCACAGCTGTGACCTATCACAAGTCCATTGGACCCCCTAGAATGACGTTGGGTCATGGTGGCAGGACCCTGTCAAGTGTTAGTGCACCAACTGGATCAATGGCCAGCCCCATTGCTGGTTTGCAGTGGCTGCACCTCGAATGCAGACCATACCTCAAGTGCATCTGTGGCAGTCCCCTTCTTTGCTGCTTGGTGGTCTCGTGGCCCTCCTGTCCTCGGTTCTGTTCAGGGAGGAGTTGCTCCACACTGCTCTCCTCGGGGCTGGCTGCAGAGGTGTGCTCCTCCCGCACACCCCTGGGACGTGGCCACTGTCCCTGCCCACAGCCGAGGGGGTGATGCATGCCGGTGTTATGTGATGTTTGTTCTGGCTCCCAGCACTGCAGCAGGAGCCCCAGGCGAGAAGTGCGGTGCACAGTGTGAGGTACATGGCTCTGTTGGACCCTGACAGCAGGGCAGCGCTTATCTCCTGCTCCATGCACACTTAGGTCAACATTGGCGGCTATTCACCCTCAGGAGACGTGGCGCTCCTTGCTCTGGGAACGGACAGGGGACTTCATGTGCCCAGGAAACAATAAAAATTCAACACAGCTGACAAACAAATGTGCAGCCATTGGAGTGAAAGAAATAGCAGCAGCATAAGCCCAGCAGGTGCAAGTGGGCAGATCTCTATCGATTCTGGGGGAGGCAAACTCTTTTATTCCAGGGGACCTGGTGAGGTACCTTGGATGCTGTGGTTAACTGCTGTGGTGAACCCATCTTCTCCAGCAGACAGAGCACCTCAAAGCCTCTTGGTCATGTAGACAAAGCTGAATTTTGCTTCTCCAAAACTAAGGAACAGGTTGGTTTACATTACCTGTGTTGGTGGGAGCAGCGGTGGTGGCAGAGGAAGTGCTGGACATGGTGGGGAGGGATGACCCAGTGAGCACAGGGGACAAAGCCATTGTGGGTTGTCACCCTTGGCACAAACAGGTGCTGGTGGAGATGTTGGATGTACTCATAGAGGTAATGGACACAGAGGGCTGAGCTGACACATTCAGATCTCCATCCTATTCCCCTTTTAGGACATAGCTCCTCTACCTCCCAAAGGCCCTTTCTTCCTCCCTCCAGGACTCACTCCCTGGTGCATGCCTGGTTTTGTGCAGTTTCTCTTTTGCCCTGGGGAGGGCTGAGAGCAACTCTAGTAAGTGGGGGCAGAAAACAGTCTCTGGAGCTCAGAAGGTAGGGCTGGGGCTACCTCATTTGTCTCATCTTCTTGGCCAGAGATGGTCCCATTGGCACTGAGCCCTGCAGCCACGGCCTCTCCCAGCACCGTTATGATGCCCAGCAGGGGTGTGGGGCAGGCTGCAGAACAGCAGCTCTGTAAAATCACACTGTTTTAGCTGTGCCTTGGAGCTGCAACCACCTGCCAGAGGCCTCCTGCAGCTCTGTTAATATGGTCTCCTCTCCTTGCAGCAAAAGTGACAGGACGTTTAGTGTCCGCTTGTGGAGTGTGCTCCCTCACTCATGTCACAGCAGCTGAGAATGAGCCCTTCAGGGACTGGAAATTATAAGTGGCATTTCAAAGTGTGCATCTAAAAAAAAAAAAAAAAGAAAAAAAGTGCTGAAGAGCAAGTGTTTCTGGGGCAAAGGATGTTCAGTTAACTGACAGGCAATTATTTTCGCAAATGTTAAGGAATAAATGGACTTCCTCTTCATTACGAAGCTACTTCACAGTCATCAGCAAATAGCTCCAATGACAATTAGCGAATTTCTAAATGGATTGAGAAATTGGGTTATATACAGATAACAATGCAATGAGGCAAGGCGATAGCCAAGCCTCACTTCTCACCTTACCTCCTGGGGGCTCATTTTTCCTCACGCTGGATGGGTGAGGCATTCAGCTAACCATTATTTTCTTCTCAGCCCTTTCTCAGGGGGAATGACTCTTGAATAAAATCCAGCAGTTTAATTTTGGTTTGATATGAATGGGCTTTAAATGTATTTAATGTTTAAGGGCAAGCTATTCAGCTCAGAGCCAGCTCCGGAGGAACAGCACGGTAGGGAGCAGCACGGCAGCAGGAAGAGGAGCAGCCCCCCGGGTAGCTGCGGCAGTGCTACCACGGCTCTTTTCTTCCCTCTGCAGGCCACACTCTGATTTTCACTCCTGGACTGTCTCATAGACCTGGAGCAAGCCCAAGTCTCCTTGTGTTTCTTTTTCTTTCCCTTTTTTTTGTTGTTGTTTAACCCTAGGTGAGTCAGGGCTGCCCATACTGAAGGCAGGGGTATAAACGCTGTGCAGACTGGGCAGGGAAGGTGCTGGTTTCAGTGAGAACCGCAGTACCTTGGCAGGCTCCTTTGTGCACAGCCGGCGGAGGGGTCACAACTCTGTGCACTGGAGACTGCTCCTGCCTGCTCCTGGGGTGAGGGAGAGCCCTGTGGAGGATCCATTTGCCCAGCCTCAGCCATGCAATGCTGGTGCAGAGACAGCGGGGCTCACATGGGATCTGCTTTGTTTGGGCTTTCTCCTCAGCAGAGAGCTGCAAGCATGGACCTCTCCCAGCAAGCGTCACTGACCATCACTTACCCCGGCCTCGCCCTATCCCAAAGATCACCTGTAGCTCCTGCCGGAGCACTGTGGACTCATGACCGTGCCATCTGTGTGCAGATTAACAATAGCCTTGACATACAGGGCAGTTTCAAGTTAACGTACAGTTTTTGCCGCACTTGATTGTGACCGTTGCTGATGCCTTGGTTTAAGCATGGTGTTACCAACCAGTCAGTCTGGGCTGAAGCCAACATTACTGAGAGTGGAGTCTCATCCCATCTCCCTTTATCCAGATAACTCATCCACCATCCCAAACAAGGGTCTGCACCTCTCCATTCAGCTGAGCTGCTGGGACTCCTCTGGTTGCCCCTTCCATCCTCATGCTCCCTGCTAGAAAACTACAGTGAGAGCTGGGAAACTATGGTGGGAAGTCATAGAAGTTACAAGTTGCACTTCCAGCCGCGGCTGTCTAGAAAAATCATTCTAGGACAAAGTAGACTTAGGCTGGATGAAATATGTCACATTTACTGAGTGACTTTTTTGACTAACAGCCAGACTTTGAAAGATATTAGCAAGGGTAAAACATTAAGTGACAGAACAAGGACATTTTAGATGAAGGATGTTGTTCCTCCTTTAATTTACTCCCCTGTACAGCCTTGCAAAGATCTCAGCAGAGTAAGTGTCCTTATTGATGGATACGCTATCCTTGTTAAGATGGGACAATATACTTATTTACAGCTTCCATCATTGTCATGAAGGCACAAAGCAAACAGATATAACTAATGAAGATTTAGCTATTGCATAATGTCTTTGCCAACGCCATGCAGGAATCTGGGTAAAAGCTCTGGGAATAAATCTTTTTATAAGAGCATTTTTAATGAATTTAAGACATGAAGAGATCTACTTGTAGTTTGTATAAGGAATCTGAGAATTGCTTTTCTGGAAAAATGATTCAGGTTTGGCATACAATGAAATGATGGTCTGAGAAACACCAAGGAAGAAGAGAAAGCTACAAAACCCCTACGATCTGAGCCATAAATTACTGTGTTCGTGGGGATGCAGCACAATGAGGCTGCTGTGAGCTGTGACCATTAGCTACCACCAGCAAGATGAATATTCAATAATAATGAATCAGCAAGCAAAAGAAATGGGGGAGTTGCAGTAAGAACATGTCCCCCTCATTTCATCCTCTGCGGATGACAGCCAGCCAAGGGGGAGGGCAGGAGGAGGTGAGTCACGCTGCCTGGGACAGTAATGCTCCACAGCAAAGCAAGTAAGATAATCCTTCACAGCCCCTGCAAAGGGCATGTTTGGTAGGTACGACAGGAACAACCAGTTTCCTTGGATGTTCTCCTGCAATCCATTGTCTGAGAATCACGAGGAACTTCGATCGAGACTGGTAAAACTGGAGGTAGTGCATGATCACCTGGAAAGCTCCTGTGGGGCATGGGAGGCGGTGGGCTCATACCCATCTCTGTTTCCTAGTATGACCTTGCACACCCCTCTTACAGATCACACAGTGGGGAAGAAAACACTCTGCTGAGTGATTTTGATATGTGCTCTGTAGAAGAAAAGCACTCCCTACACACAATTAAAAAGTGATCCAATGTGTACAAGTTTTCACTGTGTGGCTCATTTCAAGACAAAAGGCTCCATGGCAAAACCACAGATGTCAACAGCCTGGATGAGTTGGAACTGCAGATTCAGACAGGTATAAGCAGCTTCTATCCATCTCCGCCTGGTGATTACTCAGAAAACCCTTCTTCATGTCAGGGAAAAAAATGGCAAGGAAGAATCAGATCCTTCATTTTAGAGTTAGGAGGTAGGATAAGGATGTTCTCCCTTTTGACAGATTAGTCGAAGTTTGGGAGTTGGCAGTTGTTCTCACCAGGAGGTGAAGTCTGGTACAAACCTGCTTGTTTGGAAATATCTAACAGAAGGAATCAAGGAAAGGTTTCTTCCCAGCTGGCACTTTGTCCCAGAGCTCTGCAAGGCTTTTATTAAAGTTACAAGGCCTTCCCCATGATCTTCTCTGCTCCTTCTCTCCCTCCCTCATTTGCAGCCCCCTCACTCAGCGTCTGTTCCCCATGTCTGCATCAGGGCCCCAGGGAAAATGTCTCTGCCAGCACGATTTGGCTGCTGACCCTCCCTTGAATGCAGTCTCGAGTGTCTGGGGCAGCAGCTCTTCTTGCTCCAATGAGCAGTCTACGAACACACCTAATTTCTTTTCACATCTAGGCCCAATGAAAGACGATTATATTTCAGTGTCACCTCCCTGCAGTCACTGTGTTACAGACTTTCACGGAACTGGAAATGAAATCCATGCCTTTTGAGTCAAACTCTATAGCTGCAAGAGCTTCTTCTGAGCTCCAGCAAGAGCTTTCTACAAAGCCTGTCGATCCATTTCTAGTTGGAACACTTTTCAAAGCAAACTGGACAGATAAGATACAACCTTTTTTCATAGAAAGGAGAATTTTTGAGGGATGCTGCATGTCCTTTGTCTAGTTGATAAAATAGATGTTGAGGATGTCAAAAAGCTCGACGGATGATGGATATACATGAAGCGCGTACAGTCTTTGGAGATACTATCCCTAAGGAAAAGAACAAGACAGGAAGGCTGAGCTAAAATGGTTGCTGAGAGAAAGAAGACAGAGGGAGAGGGAAGGGAAAAAAATAAAATCAAACCTAATGGTTTGTTACAGTTTACGGGGACTGAGGAAACAAAGTCTGGAACTGAAGGAGTTGTCAGGCAGCGAGGTAGGGTTACACTTCCTCCACACAGAGCCTGCAGTGTTGGCTTGATTAGGCGAAAGAACTTTGGACTGCTACAGAGAAAGCTGCCTTGCTCCCTGTCAACTTGCAAAAGCTAATCAGCACCCAAAATGACAGCTCCCTCCAGGGCCGAGACTTCTTAAAACAAAAATAAAATAAAAATAAAAAGTCTGCGTGGTCCCTTTTCAAACCAAGCTGCATGACACACACAAAAATAAAATAGAATGAGATAGAAAGACTATGACATTCTTCAGCAACACCCCCAGTGCTAATATTCCTCATGATAATAATAATACTAACTTCTATGACTCCTATACCTTAGTCAAGCAGCTTGTATCCTGAGGAATAAATCAGACTTGATAAACTGCTGCCATCAACTTGCACAGTGTGATGAGACTTAGCGTGGGAGGATGCTGTTGTTTCGTGATGCCCCGGAGAAGCTGAGGACAAAAAGTGATAAAGAGCCCCATGCTGAGCTGGATTTCCAGGGGAGAGTTTTGAGTACACAGAAGGGGCATCATCCGGTTTGGGACACCAGCCAGGACACAAGAAAGAACATCCTTAGTCTTGGCCAAAGCTTCGGTGGAGTTTCGTTACTGCCAACTCCAAGACTTAAAAATTCTTGAGTTGGGGGCCAAAACTGAATGATACTGGCTTAGATATCATGAGGATTTTTGTTCTTTTTTAGCAGTGAAGTTTTTTTTTTTCCCTTTTGGTTGCTGTTCCCTGAGGGTGCATCTTTACACTTTGCTCCATCACAAGGAGTTCTAGCAGTGAGTCTCATATTTGCGTGAAATCTGCAATGCTTACTGCAGTCCTATGACTCAAGAAACTGGGACTTATGGGAAAATTATAAACCTCACCAGTTCCACAGGGGAATTGGCAATGCTGGTGCTTAGCTGAGGTCTCACTCTTACACTCCCCCACTCTCGTAGCACAGTCTCTGCTCTTCCATGTGCAGCACTCCAAGCTGCAGCTCCAAGGACAGTTCTCCAAGAGGACCTCAGGAAACAAGCTCTTCTGTGAGCAATTAAACTGATGAAACCTGCTTGCCTTCGGATCTACATCCTAGGACAGGAGGCTCTGATGCCCAAGGAAGGTGTGAGGTCTCACACATCCATTTGGGTGGTCAGAGTACACTGCTGCTGTGGATTCTTCCCCAGCTAATGAGGGTTAAAGCTCACCCTTTATTCGTTTTTCCTTTGCTGGTGGGACTTATAGGGTCTTTCTCCTTAGCACCGTAATTTACTTTCGTGAACCTTGTAAGGACTTCATATATTCAAAACTATTAGTTCTCCACCACTTTTCATTGGTGTTAACCAATGCATCCACTAGTGATTGAGGACAGGGCTGCTGCTCACAAGGACCAAGGCACCTTGCTACCTCCTCCCTGTGACCACCCCAGGAAATCCCCCTTCTAACCCCAGTGAAATAAATGACGAGTTGGGGCAGTATCTGTCACTTCTTGTCTCCCACCTACAAGAATCCTGCATGCAGGGAAGGTAGGAATGGTGTCACAGGCCCTGGTGCTGTCTGGGACATTTGCACACCTATTAGCTCTATACCATAACCCAAAGCAGAAGGGGTGATGTGTTGAGCTGCATGCAGAGGGGACGGATGCCTGCTGTCACACAACAGGCCATGCCTGGCCCCTGGGTTACGTGATGCACCTGACAAGGCTCCAGATAAGAGGGGCTGCGGGCAGGGAGAGGGTGTTTCCAGCCCAGCTGGAGGTGAAAATAGCACTGTGAACCTACTCTTCATGCTGTGAAGGACAGTTAGTACTCATGCAATAGCCCTGGGACCCATTTGACTCCTATCTTCTATGGCAAATATGCAGCAGAACAACTCTGAAATTGCACAATTCAATTGAAAAAAAAATAAAAATTCAGCATTAACGAAACATCATTACGCAAAGACCCAAGCTCTCAATAACCACTTCACTTTTTGCTAACTTGCTTTTATGTGCCTAAGTGACCAGAAAACAGCAGAAACATATTCTAACAGATTGTTTCCCGCCTCTTCTCCACCTCCCCAAGGCAGGTTTAATATCTCTTCAGCAAAAAATTAGTGTCCAATAAATCACCAAGTTTACTGCAGCACTTAAACCCTTCTTGTCCTTCAGTGCTCTGCTATAACAAGATTGATTCACCCACACACACCTTGAAACGAAGTCCCTTCCGTTCAGGCAGATCTTTGCCATCTCTCAGGCACTGTTTGTCCCGACTGGCGCGGTCCCTGGTCCCCAAGGATGCTCCGCCTTTGCACCAGCCAGGAAAAGGGGTCCAGCAGCGAAGCCCTGGCTGTCCGGCTCCGGCACAGCGCGGTTACCAGCAGATGGCAGCTGGAGATTGCTGAGGTGTCGCTCCACAGCGGCACGAAGGGAAATCTGGGGTTTCTCTGGCCTTAAGAGCGCAGTTTGCAAATTCTGGGTGACCTTGGCAGAGACACGGCCCCACCACCGAGTGGGGATGTGACCTTCCTGCTCTTCACCCCGAGTAGGGGGTGAATTGCCTGGGACCCCTGGCAAGGACAGAGAGAAGAGGCTGGGAAGGACACTGCTTATCCTTCTGTGCACAAGAAAAAAAAAGGGGCAAGAGAAAAATTAACCAATTCACAGGCCATGTTTCTCCTCCCTCCACCCCAAGCTTGACCTCTCAAAACACAGAATCTTTTAGATCTTATTTTCTAACTTGATTCCACTTCAAACTTGCTCATGTAGGTTCCAGTCAGTCCCCAAATGCATTTTGGACAGAGTAATTCAGAGTACAGAAGCAATCCCTGCTCCCTTTCCATACTGAAGCAGCACCCACAACACATAGCACTGCTGGGCTGCAGTAGTTCCCCACAGCACCAGGCCCAGAAGTGAGCATTAGTCTATTTTTATCACTGGCCCATTTCATTTTCAGGTCTCACTGCTCAGGAAGGTCCCTCCCTCCATCCCAGTCAGTCCTGCAGCAGGAGCATCTCACTGCACCATGCCACAACCCCTACTCCAGCTCATCCTCTTCTGAGATGTCCTTGTTCTTGACCCTCTTCTCCTTCTTTTCCCTCTTTTCCTTCCTCCTCCTCTTCCTCTCAGCTGATGGCCCAGGTGGGAAGAGAAGAGAAAGATACAAATCCCAGTTTACACAAAGCAGCAGTGTCCCAGCAGGGTGACATCCAGGGAGCCTGCAGTACATCTGAATCTGTGTCCACTGTCCCCCTGACCAGTTTTACCCCAGGAGGATCCTTTCTGTCCTGGCTCCTTCCACGGGCAGCACAGAGATGACTCACACAGAGAAGCTTTTCTTGGCAAGGACAAAAAAATTGAAATATCATTTTCCCTCCCCCTTCTCTCCCCAGTCCCTAAAGCTTCAGTTCTGCAGAAACCAATAAAGCCAAAAAAGGAACTAGACAACACATCAAGCACTACTGGTTTAATTCAATCCCAGTTCCTCATCTACCAACATCAGCCTCACGTCCAAGCTATCTTTGGCTTTCATCTCTTCTTTTATCTGCGTGCTGTCTCTGGTTTTCCTCTTCTGGTTGCTACTGCTTTGATCTCTTGAACCTCTGTAATCCAGAGCTGAATCCAGATAGCTTATGCTGAAGAGTTTGCACATTTTTCCTGTTGTTACACTCTTTAAATGCTTTCTTTTTTCCTCCCCTGAAACATCCCCTGAAATATCAGGCTGATATCTTCTGTGCAGCAAATGGGCATTCTAGGTGTCCAGCCTAAGCACGTGATCCTTTTATGTTTCCTCAGACCCTTTAGACCTTTTCATGGCTGTGCTGCTGATTTCTGGTTTCTTCCATCCTAACATAGCATCAGTTCCCACTGGACAGGCTGAGAGCTCTACCTGGCTTGTGGAGATCTGCAAGAGCCCCAGGATTAGTCATAGAGGTTTGCCTATGCCATATTATCTGGTCCCTAAGTGGCACAGAGACCGTCCACTGTTTCATGAATGCTTTCATGAGACAAGCATGGGAGACACACTGGGAACTCAGTCTCTGAGAAAACTCACTTCATTTCAGCTATTTTCTTGTCCAAAGGTGGATGGTGATTCTTTATTTTGCCATGCATACAGTGAGGAAAGGAAAAAAGACAACAGCAGAAGGATAAGTAGAGGCTTTTAAGAAAGCTTTCTTATTCCCAGGTGGGCATGTAGCCATCAAGCAGCTACGGGAGCATTCATCTTCCCCATTCTGGAGAGTGCAGGAGCACCGCAGTAGAGCCAGAGCACTGCGGGAACCGTGTGGCTGCCATGTGAATGGCACTCTGAGCTTGCTTGCTCAGACAGCAGCCCCTTGTGTTGTTTACCAGTAGTTTTAGAATAGCTACGTGCAAAGAAAGTGCCCTCATTTTTAATTAAAGATTTGGGAGAAGGAAAATACACAACACTATGGTTGTGCTTTGAACTTCCTAATTCTAAGGGACAGTGTCAGAGCAGAGATCGTCCAGGCTCTCCCTTGTGTGGGCTGATACTGTCCCAGTCAAAACGGAGCAATGACTCAGGATGCACTGAACTTTCTGCCCCTGTTTTCCAGGGTGCAGACCTACCCGACACTGCCCATCTCCCCTCATCCCCAGGGTCAACTGCTGGAGCGCAAACTGCTGCGGGGCTCCATCTCGGCATCAGGGGCAGCATCTGCTGCAGCGGCATCAGCTCCCCCACACAGCCCCGAGCGCAGGGCCCGGCTGCCTCTCCTCAGGCTGATTCCTTTTGAAAGCAAAACACATAACATCAGGCCTGTGTTTATTTTCCCCTTAAATTAGGGTGGCTTGATTTTAATTGAGAGATCTGCCAGAATAAGGCACATTTGTGCAGCTGTCATCAGAAATGCTCACTTGGTTTCTTTTTTAATTTTTCTTTCCTTTTTCCTCTTCTCTTTTTCCTCTTCTCTTTTTCTTTTAATTCCTTCCTTCCCTCCTTCCTTCCCTCCTTCCCTCCCTCCTTCCTATCAACTTGCTTGATGCAACCCTTTCCAGGCCAAGCTGCCACACTTGCAGACAAGAAATGGGACAAAAGGAGAATAATTCCCAGAGGAGCTCTGGGGGACTCAGCAGAAGTGGAGGTGTCACCTTCCTCTGAGGCCAACCTTGTCTCCCATATTTGATATGCAAAAAGGATGCCTCTCTGTAATATAGAGATGTGATAACCACTTCCAAAGCCAGAGCTGAACAGCACATCTCTGTGCCATGGCTCTGATGGACAGTGGTACTGGATATATGACACTGGGAATGGCCCTGAAAAGAGCAGTTGCCCAACAGGGAGGGGGGTGTTGCTGATGTTATATATGGCATTGTCACCCCAGCATCCTCTATCCTTTCTAACCCCTTGCTTTATATCAAAGAAATCTACCTTACATTGTGGAAAGCAACCAGGGAGACACAGCCCTGCCTGATCCTTTTTCTCATCTGGAACAGCTGGAAAAAGACAGTAGCCTGAGAAATTGGCTGACCCTCTTGATGCATTCGGCTGTCTAGCCTTATATTTGTCCTTTAACTTGCCAAAAAACAAACAAGCCCCAACCAACCATGCAGCAGGAAAAAAAGAGACCAAACAAAACAGGAGAGACTTCCGTTTCCAGCCTTGCCCTTCTGCAGTGGCTGGCCTGAAGTAGTTTAATCTAAACCAGGCTTTGGCAATGGCTGGAGAAAGCGATGTCCGTGGTGGGTATTTAGAGACCGGGGCTCCAGGGGTTTATTACCTGCTGAAAAAGCCTAATGTGCTTCAGGTGCTATGTGATGTCCAGATGTCGTGGCAGAAGCAGCTTGGAGAGTGCTGGTAATAAAAAAGCTGCTGGGTTAATGCAGACATTAGTGCCAAATGTGATGTTCAGTCCCAGCTCCTCTAGAAAAACACAGGAATGGCCAAACTGGTTAGGACTGAAGGTCCATCCAACCCAATACCCTGTCTGTGGCAGCCAGCCATAGTAGGTACTTAAGGAAGGATATCAGAATAGGGCACACAAATCATGGCTCAGGGCCAGTGATTTGCGGTGCTGGGATTTCCGGAGCCAGACATAGTGTCTTTGTATTTAATAGCCCCTGGTGAATTTTGCTTCCAGGAATTTATCCAGCTACTTCTAAATCTCTTTGTATCCACAGTTTCCTGTGGCAAGAAGTTTCACAGCTTACCAACACATATTGTTTAGTGTTGCCCGTTTTTTCATACCCCAAGGCTGGGCAAGTTTCCCCTGTTGGATGCCACTCAAGATTAGCCCTGGATCCAGCTCACACATGAGAAATGGATGGATGGGTGGATGGAATCTGTAACAACGTGGCTGTTATGATCAGGTGTGCAATTATCAGTAGGCCACAAGCAGGGTGTTTCAGGACACAGCTCCTCTCCTGTCTGGTTGTTAAAGTGTTTCTGTCCGCATTATGGAAAAAAGTGAGGTTTTTGAGAGTGAACTGGATCCAGCTCACACATGAGAAATGGATGGATGGGTGGATGGAATCTGTAACAACGTGGCTGTTATGATCAGGTGTGCAATTATCAGTAGGCCACAAGCAGGGTGTTTCAGGACACAGCTCCTCTCCTGTCTGGTTGTTAAAAGTGTTCCTGTCCGCATTATGGAAAAAAGTGAGGTTTTGGAGAGTGAACAGGAACAGGAGAAGATGAGCACAAACTGGGTACTGAATGAAGGACACCATGGGAGAAAAGGTGTCTGTCAGCTTAGCAAAGAACAGTGTGCAGCATCCTTCATCAGAGAAGTGGAAATTGTATTCCAACAGCTTTATGCCCAGTTCAGGTTAAGTAAAAGAGAGTTGCAGGCAGTGGTTGTATGCAAAGACTTGGAAGCAAGACCTTAAAGTGGGAAATCTTACAGGGAGAAAGGACACAGCACCCACTGTTGCAGCATACGAGAAGGATGATTACACTGCGGAGGTCAGACCTGGCAGACATGGTTTTCCCTTTCATTTGAGAACTGACAGCTCTCCAGCTAAAGCCCACCCAATGCCCAGGCATTTGCAAGGCAGAATAACTGTGTTTAAGTTAGGTCACCCAAGAAATTCATCTTAGCAAAGTCACCTGCACCATTTCCACCTGATCAGAAACAGTAGTAGTTGATGGGAATTGTTCAGCAAGCTATGGCTCAGGCATGGGGGATTTAGAAATCATTCTGAAATCCACATATGGTAAAAGTGCCGCAGTGCTTTATTTCCATACCAACACGACTGATGGAGCAGAAGTGGGAACGTTTTCTACTCAGAGTCCAATTTCCAGAATTGCTCAGCTCCCATTTAGGCAACAAAGTCGTTGGCCAGATGTAGGAAAGAGCCAGTCAAAGGACTGGTGCTGAGCAATTGTATGTCACCCCTCCAGTGAATGAGAAATCCAAAGCCTTCTCAGCTGACTGGCTGCCTTGTCCAGGGCCTATTTATGGATCCAGAGCCTGTTTGAAAGCTGCATGGTTGACCTCAGGCACACGATAGATGGTCAGCACATTTTTCTGGGAAAGTGGAGTGCAATTCAAGATTTCTTGTAATTTTTTTTTTGTTCACCTGACACATGTGCTCCAAGACAGTGAGAGATGAGAAAATAATATGGGCTTGATAAATGACCAAAAGAAAGTTTCCGATCTGTAGCAGTTCCCATTATTCTTCTTATTCTTGGCACCAGCAAAGTTATGGCAATCTTCTCCTGGTCCCCTCCAAACTCTACTCCCCCTTAACATTTTTTTTTCCCTGTCAAATTCACAAGAGTGGCACCTGGGAGCATTTTGACCAAAGGGAAATTGACTGAGCAAAGTTGCCTCTTTTCAAATACATTTTCTTAAGGGACTGGAATGAATGAGAATCATAGTCATAACACAGCTAAACAGTCTTTGTTTAACTTAATGCAATATAATAACCTAAGTGTTGCAACACAGCTCCTTGCTGTGACATCCTTTTTCCATTTGCTTAATTTTCACCCCTAACACACGCTGTTAATAAGCTGCTGAGAAAATACAGTTCTTGTGACAAAATCCAGAAACTGAGACCCTGTATGGTGTGTTAGCTACACAAATCTTATTTGGACTGGCAAGTGGCTCTGAAATTGGTATTGCAAAATAGATCCATTTTTCTTGCTGCCAAATGTGATGGACAGATGAAAAGGGAGGGTTGGAGAAGTGGATGGCAATAAGCAGAGGACAAATAAAATAAAATCCTTGACAGAAAGTAACATGTGAGTCAGAATAGACATGTGATTGCCAGCAGGGAAATGCAGGGTGCGTGGTGCTTTGTCAACAGCCAAAGTTAAAATAAATGTCACACTGGCACTGAAAGCTTCAAGATTAAACTCCTCCTGGTGACTTACAATTTAAGAGGGAAAAAGACAGACAGGCACCCAGTGATTGGGCTCAAAAGAAAACTCCTATTGACTTGAGTGGGTTTTGGAGCAGATCCAGCGCAGTAAAGGTTCAAATCTGATCTCTGGAGTCAGGGAGTGCTTGGCTACTGATTTTAATCAGCAGAATCAGGCTCTTAATCAAAGTTTGGTTTACATTTCCTGCCCCTTTACTCGCTTTGTAGCAAATCTGGAAGTCATACTTGATTTTTGGGGTCTAAGTGAAAGTAAATAAAGACTGCCATAAAATTTGTGACATCTTCAACACCCTTACAGTAAAAAAGTTTTTCCTTATGTTCAGGTTGAACTTCACATGCTTCAGCTTGCTCTCATTGCCCCTTGTCCTATCATTTGACATTACAGGTCTACACTGCAAAAGCAAGGACAGAATGAAAACCAACAAAAAAAATCTATTTTGGCCACTCTAACCATTTCTAAGTGTCTCAAGAATGTTTTAAACAAGACCAGTGTTTGTGGAAGAAGTGTTCAGCACATTATTCCCTTTGTAGAAAAGGAAATGTCTTAGAGAGGCACCCGCCTCTCTAAGAGTGGATGGTTCATAAGCACATAGAAAAGAAAACAGATAAATACAGTCAAGGCTTGGCAGTGACTGTTCAGGGGCTCCGGTGCTCCCCAGGTTGCTCCATTAGCCCTGGACAAGTTGACATTGGCATTCAAGTCAGAGCAAAGACTGACTGATGTGCTTGCTTCAGGAATGCTTCCTTGGTGAGAGAATGGGAGACAAAGGTAAACTTCAGCCTTACCCAAGTGGTCTACCAGGAGTGGTGAATTCAACCGTATTTTATTTGGGTGTTGATGGGTTTAGTCCTTTATTTATTTATTGGATCAGTAAGTTTTACTTTCAGTTAGACACTCTGAAAGTGGGAGCTTCAGCAGGTGACATCCAAGCTATTTATAAAAGCACACACAGGAAAATTTGGTCACCAAGTCATGGCAATGCCAGGCAGCAATGGGACCTTCCTTCCTCATACTCCCCCTCTCCTAACCCAGCTATGCACAAGAAACAATTATGTGACACCTGTGAAGGCTTTGGTACAAGTTCAGCAGAAGGGGAAGCAGAACTGCTTAAAGCCAGCAAATTTACTTTAAGTCCAATGAACAAACTCACATTGCAGTGCTAAGGAGAAACTGCAATCCACAGAAAGAAATGGGCTTTACTGTGTTTCTTTAAAAAGTCTCTAAAAACAAGCAGATTTCAAAACTCAAAGGCCCATGACTTATCAAAAGAGGAAACACACTAATTTTCATTTCATATGGTAACTAACAAAATTACTTGGTTTGTGCCTTACTGTAGATTTCTGCAAAATCTCTTATTTCTATCTGCTAAAAATAAACAAAATGGATGATTAAAAGTTTCCAACGTTTCAGAAGTTATTACCAGGCTTTGTCAAAGAGCTCCTGGGCAGTACAAAGGGCTGTCTGAAGGGATTACAGTTCTTTCTTGTTACTGAGATCCTCTGCATAGAGACCTTGCTCAACAAAACTGAGTCAGAGTCATGGTTCTGTGAGCAGAGCCCTTTCTAAGAGTCAGGAGAAAATCCTTCCCTGTGCCGTGCTCCTCCATGGTACTGACTCTTGTGTAGAACTATAGACAAAATCCTCTGGAGCAGAAATTCCTGGTGGACAAGAGCCAGCACATGGAGCAGGTATTGTTCTGGCCCAGAGACCATGGCTATGATCATCAAGGAGAGGAATAACTAACTCAGTGGGACAGATAGAAATCACAGAGCTGAGATGAGAGATGTCTTAACACCAACACTAGGAAAAGAAAGAAAAGCTAAAGACATAAAAGAAAGTAAAAGGTTTTCCCTGCAGTTGAAAGAAAAAGTTCTTACAGAAGTTGCTCTGATGCAAAAAACATTAGCAAAAACCTCTAGAAAAGATCTCTGTTTTGAAGAAGGGAGATTTCAGGGTCTTTGCTGTTTGAAGACTTGCTGCTGGAGATGAGAAGTCAGCAGAGCTGCAATGTCTTATAGGCCTTTGGTTCAAAGGACAAAATTAGTCAGGAGAGCATAGGCAAGATTGCCCACATAAGCTACAAGTGGAGACAAACATGAATCACACAGACAAATAAAAACTCCAAGAAGCAATACCCAGAAATGCAGCGGTGTCTGCCTTTGTAAGACAGGTAATAGTTCACACACTAATTGTGATTCCTGTTTGACATTAAAAATACCTTTGGAGCAGACTTTGTGTAAGAGCAGCATTGCTGGAAAGAAAAGAGCTTGAAAAATGTCTTCATACTTTTCTATAGATGTGTATAAATATTAAACTGCCTTCCTTTCAGACACGCCACTGAACTCTGTGCTTGTTTGGATGTTGAACCTGGAAACTTCTCAAAAGTTTTGCGTACGGATAATTCATGAGTTAAAGCCCAAATTGAAATGCCATGTTACAACTTGTAGAAATGTTAGACAAATATAATGACCATATTTTCCAGTTACCTAATACTCACTCAAAATATAAAACTGAAAAGAACGGAATTGTTTTCATTGCTGTTAACCAGACAATATCACTCTAAATATAGTATGTGATGAAACCAATTTAAATATTGTCCAAGTATTTAACACTGTAAATATTAGACTTAACACTCCATAAAAACAGGCTTTGATGATGCAGGCTGACAAAAGGAGACTAGTTAATTGCAGATTACATCATGGCTAGGACAGCATCACTGCTAGGACAGCCATGATAAATGTGAGGTGCAAAGTAAATCTAATGAAATAAAAATAGTGTCTGTTCAATGTTCACCTTTATCAGTTTTGCTAACCTTTCTCAGCAAAGATTGGGGAAAAATGCAGTCCCAGGTAAAGGAGTATCTGGAGTCCAATGTATTTGTGAAGCTTGCACTTAGGGCCAGATTCAGGAAGAGATCCAAACTTGTGTTTGACTTCTAGGATGAGTTTATGTTCCTTCCACTACAATGGGACTCATGTGCTTCTGACATTTTCCTATGGTAAGAAGCTTTCCTGAGTTGGGGTGTGAAGTCTGTTAAAACTACTGTAGGTTTTGCAAGGAATAACCATGTGTTATTGTAAAGCATGGCACAGCTCCATCTAAGGTGAGGAGACAAAGGTCTGAGGCTTTTGGTTATCCATAACTTAAATGGATTTATTCAACTTCTGAGCTCAGGTAACTATGCTGAAAATGGGGACAATTTCCAGCCATCGCAGGTCTGATTTGCTTCTCACAGAAAACCTGAATCCTTGTGTGTCTATCAACTTGAGTTAATCTCCACTGATATCTGCCCTGATATTAAACGTCAAGATGGGCTCTGCCCTGTTTTTTAAGAAGGCAGGTCAGAGCTGTGGTACCAGGATGTCTCCAAAGACTGGAGGTGGGATATTTCTACATGGGGTTAACTTCAGATCCATATCAGTAGGAGATACAGCTTTTGGGTGCAGCCTAGCTTCTCTCTTGCACTCCTGAAGGACAGGGAGGTACCATTCAACCACGCTTTCCCCTCCACCGAGGGATCCCAAATGTGGCATAAGGAGACTTGCATTCTCACTTGCCCAAGGTAACAGAAGCGTGGCTTAATGGACAACAAAAAGTGCATTGATTTCCCTGAAAGGGTAGTGAATACCTCCTTGTAAGGTCACAGCTGCTGTGGCAGTGAGCTGACAAAGTATCTAAGGAGGAGTCATTTACTGTTGAAATCACTGAAGGTGCTTCTGGTGGCTGATGCTAACAACAAGTGTGTACCACCATATCTTGGACATAATGCCCACATAACTCCCAGAGTGCTGTTTCCCTCTCTTATTTCACAGATCTTTTTTTTTTCTTTCCTTCTGTTCTATATAAGTTGAGTTCTTAGACTTCCTACAACATCCTTTGGTGCCTAGAAAAACAACTAGACATGCTGATGCTGGAAAGAGCCTCATGCTAACTAAAGGTCTGGTCCCAAAGTGACTTGTGAGGCCTGTTAACGTGTCAGAGTCATATCAAAATAATGATATTATATATATAAGTAAGTCCAGGTGTCAATGTTGACACTCCTGAGCCACGAAAGGAGAAAAGTGATATAACTTAGGATAACTGTGGTTTGTACAGGCCCAGCTACGTTGTCTAATTTTGTGTTTGCATTACACACAGAGGTGGTTACCTGCAGATACACAGTGGTTTGGGCAAGTTCATCTTAGGCTGGTGGCCAGTACTACTTTATCAGCAAAGTTAGTAACTGAAGTCTGCACCTGAGATAAAAAGCATCGTGTGTGTGTGTGTGTGTGTGTGTGTGTGTGTGTCTTTGCTTCTCCTCCATGTTGGGTGGTTACCTTCCTCTGTCCTGAGGGATGCAGGATCACCCACAGCCATGGTACACTTCGGTAACTGTTGTTGAAGAGGCGCAGGTTGCTCAGATTGCACCAAGAGAGCTGCAACATCTTCCACAGGCCAAAAGCACACTGGTCACAAGCACAGGCAGGAATGGGATGCAGGCATCCCTCCAGCTTCCCTTGTTTCCACTGTATTTGTCTTTCTTAATTAACCCTGCACCATGTTACTGACCCAAATACATGGCAACAGCACTGTTGAGAACTGCAGGGATTAAGACTTTTGCGTTGTAATGCCTCAGCCATGAGATCATAAATGCCCTTATGCTCTATTTTGTTATGCGGGGTTGATAATGGAGGCTGATAAAGCTCCCACTTTCTCTCTGTATTCAAGTGAGCTAATGTGTCTGGACTCATGAGATCCTGGCAGGCGGAGAAAGAAACAGCACAAAGTCCCCAATCTCGGATGTAATCAAATAATGAGGCTGTTTGAGGACATTACTTGTTAACATATTAGCAGGTACCAGGGGTAAGTGAGTGTTTATTTAGTCCTGGTGTAAAAGCATGTCTAAAATGATTTATGCCGGAAGCTGTTTCACAGCAAACAGGCTGCTTTCATGAATGTGGGTCAATCACCATCTCCCGTCTGCTCTCATAAATCATATTCAGGTGCTAATGTAACTAAAAGGTTTGTATAATCTGCAAAATCAGTGTGGAGGTCTGGGTGGATACAGTAATAGCCTGCCTGTGTAAATGTCTTCTGCGTCTAATGGCTGATATCTGGGGGGAGTCAAATGATTGATTTAAAAAAGAAAGGAAAGAAATAAACTGCCATGACAAGTAACAAAGTTTACATATAGTTTTCCAGCCACATTTTACATACACGGGAGTAACTTGCCACTGTCCAGATTTGCTGCTGGGACTGGTTTTGCATCAAGATAACTTCCATACATATGTTCTAATAGAAACTAGAACACGATTTTAATGTAACAATGACAGACACCAGAAGCACAGCACCATAAACACAGATTGGCTTTCTATGTTCCCCAAATTTCTCTAGTTAATTTCTCTAGGTCAGTGTCAGTTTATCAACCTCTGTTTCATGCTGGTGGAGTACTCCTTTGAAAGATGACATAGGTCTGGAAGGACCTCTGGACCTACATCCAAAACGTAATTTCACCAAGTATCATCCTGAAACTTGCCACAGATTTTTAGAATAGAATAGAATAGAACAGAACAGAACAGAACAGAACAGAACAGAATGTTTCAATTAGTGGGGACCTACAATGATCATCTAGTTCAACTGCCTGACCACTTCAGGGCTGACCAGAATTTAAAGCATGTTATTAAGGGCATTGTCCAAAGGCCTCTTAAACACTGATAGGCCCAGGTCATTAGCCTGTTCCAGTGTTTGGCCACCCTCTTGGTAGAGAAATGCTTCCTAATGTCCAGTCTAAACCTCCCCTGGTGAAGCTTTGAACCATTTCCACGCATCCTATCAGTGGATATCAGGGAGAAGAGATTTTGCTTCTTTGTCCTCTCTCCTCTTGTAATGTGTTACAAGACTGCATTCCCCTCTTCAGTTTTCAGCCTGAACTTATTTGTGACCAGTTCATATTTACAGTTTTTATCCTGTTCTTCATGTACTCTTTCCTATGCCAACATTTTCTTCTGGTTTAAGCAGCTTTTCTCTCCACATGTATTTACCACTGGACATGTTTCTAGCTTGGGTCTTCATGAAGTCTTAGACCACAAAGCACTTAGTCCCTGCAATGTGGCATGATCCATAACTTGCATGATTTGTGTTCCACATTCTTCAGACAAAAAATGTATCATTTTGATTCATATCGGTCAACAGTATCTTATCTCAACCTTCAGTGGTTCATACCAAACAAGGGAAACCATTTGTCACGTAAAATAATTTGGAATTGTCTTACAATGGTACATATTCTGGAGCAGCATCAGTAGCTCACACACCTGCTACTTACAAAGCTGCAGCTCTCTCTTTTGCTTACACACGAATCAGCCAGCAAATTCACCAGCACTGTTAATGCTGGGAAAAAAGCTCCAAAATATTGTAACATACTAATTTGATATAGGGACAGTATTTTGTGAATACAAGCGGCAAATTAATTTGTTCTGAGGAGTGACATATTACTTGTTTGCTGAAAGTCTCTGGAGGCTTCTTGGTGGACCATGAAGACCAGACTGTTGGTAATGACTGTTTGCTAGGACTTCAATAGTTAATTGCTCTTCATTATTTGCTTCCTATGAGTCATATTATGCAATTATGAAGTCAGCAAGCCATTAGGAATGGAATAAGAAAACAGAAAGGGGCAATGTGCAAGACAAATAACCAGTCACGTGCAAAAACCAGAGAGTCGTTAGTATGATCATACTGAGGGTAACAAATATTGTTAAAAATTAATATCTGGTGACTAGATGTGAAAAAGAAATGAATTTGTAGGAGTATTCAATAAAATAAATACTTCTGTGAGTGTTAACACTAATGAAGATACACTCTATGGATTTGTGTATTTTTAAAATTCTCTCCCCATCACAATGTCCTACTTTTTGTTCTTGGTAACAACGTGCTACTAGGCTATGGATAGTTGAGCTTTGTGTATATGCTGAATTTATTACAAAATCAAACTAAAAAAGGATTAAGCAAGTCTAGACTGCAAGTCTTCTTGCCTTTCCAGCTTGCTCTGTTTAGCTTGAAGTCCTCTGGCACTGAGGTTTGTGTCTGACTGTAGACACGGCTAGCACTCAGCATAGGGATAGGGGACTGAAACTACACAATTCAAGTACAAAAACCAAACTTACAATAAGAACGTTTATTGCACATAATGGATCAGCTTAACTGAGTCAGTCTTATTCTGAGAATCTCATTGAGGCATCAAACCCATCTCCATAGGATGTAAATAGTCTTTCAAAAATTAAGTAAAGGTGACACACATAAGCTGATTTTTAATTCTTTTAATCCAAATCGTGCACATATTGAGACATTTTTCTGTGTCAATTTATTTCAGTTTTCTTCCTTTCTCCAAGAAGCATTTATTGACTTAAGTCATCTGTCATTTAGTCAGTCAATGTGATCTTGAATTCTGACTTAGAAATCAATGTAACAGGAGACATAATTAATATGCCCATTGCCAATTATTAGACAGGTCTAATCGGATTAGCCAGACTGTAACACACATACAAACAAGAGTACTAAAATGCCTTTTGGTATTACCATTGAAATGTACAATAAATCAGCAGCCAAACAGGAGTCACTTGTTATTTATCAGTCTTAGAAAGAGAAATATATGTTACAGAATGGCATGGAGGATGAACCTCCCTTAGAAGTCTTTTAAAGGCTGTTTTGCCTAAATAAAATAAAAATTTGTAAATTTGTATACGTGCCATGTTGTTCTCAAGATACAGTAGTTTTGAGGTTCAATACTGGTTTACCTGTGACATAGGAGAGTAAAAGTAGGTATTAGCTTCCCAAGACTTGTTTAGGTCAATCAGTAGTAAAACTGACTCAATTCGGCATTATGGTCTCTTGATGCATAATGGCACTAGAAAGCAAGCTGCTGTGTCTCCTATGCGACACTTGCTTGCTTATGGTCTAAGGAAGAGATGAACTTTATTACAGGAGAAACTGCCCTTATTAAAGTCCAAGTGACTCTGTGGTCCAAGTAACCATAAAAACCCTGAGAATGAGGAACCTGCTGCCATGGAGAACTTCCAAACTGAATACATGACAAACACCAGGAATTTTCAAACCAAAGTGGAGAAGTGACCTAGAGTCATGTCCTAACCCTACACTGTGGGTTGTTACCCTTAGGACCATGCCTACTGCTCTCCATTTCCTGCCCAAGGACCCAGGGCTGGGCAGTCAGCCTGAACTGCCTGTTGTGGAGCCGAGTTTCAGTTATGCCAGCCATGACGCCTAAGATGTGAACCTCTCTCTCATGGGACAGTTCACAGCAAGATTCTTCTAACCTAATTGTAGCCATTTCAAAATTTGGTTTCTGAACTGCACCATCTATGGAGAATCCCTTTTCAGGAGCAGAGAGAGATTGGCATCTTCAGTTATGATTCATCTATCATGCCCCAGATAGCTAAAATGAATGGAAGATACATTGTGCAATGATGACTTTAAATGAGATACCTGTTGTTTAAGAAACTAAACTTACAGGAAACAAACAGGTCGCCCTTTCACTGCAGAATCAGAAGACAAATTACCTGAGTCCTAAAATCGATCCACTGAATAACCCTACTGCCTAAACTGCTGTGACACCTTTTCCTCAGGGTCGTAAGATAGGGTAATGTTTGACATAGGTGGCAAGAGAAAGCAGAAGGAAGCAAGATGTGGTGCTGGGAAAGGCAGAAACGATCTCTCTCTGGTACTGCTTAACAGGATTGCGGGGACCATGGAGACACATCCTTCGAGCCTTGGGAGAATACCAGGTAAAGGTCAGGAAGAACAGAAGCAAATGCTCATTCATTTCCTTACTACAGGTTTGTTACCGCCCATGTGTGAAAAAAAACCATTGCTGAGCGGCTGGCCAGGCAGCAGTCAGAAGTTTTTTCAGTCTACAATAGCACTCATCCATTAACTACAAATAATCTATATTTATTTGAGGGGTCCCTAACAAAGCCATGTGTACATAGCACAGAGCATTAGACTATCAAGGTATAAACTATTTAAAGCAGCCAGTGTTTGAATTGTCATTTTTTAAATTTAACATTATGTTGTTTCAATATCTAAAGCCTCCTTCCCAATGCAGCAAAAATGCAAAACACATTGAGAGAAAATGTAAAACATACTAACTTGATTATTATGAGTGCTCTGGATTGTGTCACAATTCACTATTAATTTAGACCACATTCCAGTGGCTTCTCCGTTCCCTCTGCATTCTGGACCAATCTGTCAGAGAAATACACCACCGATTAAATAAAAAATATATATGTGCATATATATGTTTTAAAGCCTGCTGCTTGGATGAAAAGTTTTGGCTATGCAGTTTAGGAAGAGTTGTTTTCCATTAGCATCTTGAAATGATAGGCTGATTTTGAGGGTTGTTTGCATAATGAATTTCTTCTGGGCATTGGGGACATCCACACGGTCAATTCTACAAATACCATCATGGCCTTAATGGTGAGGTTTGTCTCAGCTCCACCCACCCAGGACGGAGACCCAGATGATGGTTAAATCCGCTCACTGAGAAACTGTTGCAGCCAGAACCATTTTCTGCTTTGGGAGAGGAGAAATGGCCTTGTGGTTACAGCTCCACAATACGGCTCAGCAAAACCGGGTCGTGTTTCTGCCGCTTTTATAGACTTCCTCTGTGACCTTGGGAGAATCACTTACTCTTTTCCACCTGTAAAGTGAAGAAAATTAATTTTCCTATTTTGCCAGCTAAAGAACATAAATTCATTGGGGTAAGGGTAATCTTAGCTTGTTGTGATAGTAGCAGGCACAATGGGATCCTTGCCTTAATAGAACTACTGTAAACATAATATTTATTTAGGGCATTTTGACATCACTTTGTCCAAAGCAGTTTTTGGAAGGTTATTTTTTTTTCTCATGCATATACTTGGACTTTTCAGAAATTCTAGGGGTGTTTTGCCACTTTTCTAGCATGCAATCAGTATGGCAGGCATGTATTAAAGAGGCAACAACTCTTCCTAGTCATCTCTGTTGGCCTTTCACAAAGCCAAAAAAGCCAAGCTTCAGAGCATCTTTTAGAAACACCACAGAAAGATTTTACCTCCTAGTAGGAAATTGCTCAGAATTCACCATACATAACAACAAAAGGACAATGTCATGGTTTAGCTCCACCAGAACAACGGACAGATCATTCTCGATCTGTGAGGTTCAGATGTGCTTGCTTTTTGTGCTTGGTGGTGGTGGTAGTAAATTTTGGGCAAGCCATTTGGGATCCAAACTCTTTGTACTCGGACAGCACAGCTGCAATATCTCTATCCAGTTTGTACCCAGAGGGAACCATAAATGCTCAGCTGAACACTCCCACTTCTGCTTTGTGCTTATGGGAGAAGAGCACGTCTCTCAGGGAGGACATTAGCTCTCCAAGTTGCTGTCAGTTTGCATGGGACAAAAGTTTGAGGGATTAAGTAAGAGAGAAGGAAAACCCCTGTGACCTGCGCTAGGCAAATCCCATCGGTACATCTCCTGAATAGCAGAAGGTTACAAAGGCCTCCCAGGGTGATCTAACTGCTGAGTCCTGACACCAGTGGGAGCAAGGTTTGGCAAACATGGGGCAGGGGTTGGGGAAAACTCTCCTGTTGCTGAGTGGTTCTTCTTTAAAAATGACCTCCTCTTTCTCCAGAAACGTGAGCCTTTTGTGTGCTGATGCTCAACTACTCCTCTGCGGGTTAAAACCAGACTATGGGGGTTTTCTCCAGAAAGACTGGCACTGGGTTCCAATCTGGTAACTCAAAGCTACTAGCTATGGCTCCAGCGTGTCCTTACCATTTTCTGTCCTTTGTTGTGATGTCGAAGCGAGGAGAATCATCAGCCTGCGCTTCTGCCGTAGCCTCTGGCAGAGGAGAGCAGGGCATGGTACCTCCAGGAGGACTCTGTCAACCCCGCTGATCTTTTCCGCTGACTGGAGAGGGAGCCTAATGCAGGTGTTTCAGTGAAACTTATACAATCCAGATGTAAATCCAGTGGCAAGTCCCTCAGGATTAGACATGTCTGGAAATGAACATTATTGGGCCGATAAGATTTCTGAGCATTTTTTCCACAGGAAACCCACTGATTTTCATCTCTGGGTTTGGCATCCAAGCTCCCTAAGGCTCCTGCAGAAGCATGCTTTGGATTGCTTGTGACAAGACATGAACAGAAGAGTTCAAGCTGCCATGAAAAGCCAGGCTGGGATGGCAGTTAGGAAGGAAAAAACACTCTATTCTTTACTGTCGACTTTGAAAATGTGTTCAGGAAAGGATTACAATGTCAAGATTGTAATACCGGTTGTGTAAGAGTCGCTGTTCGGAGGCAATCATTATTTGGAGAATAAGCTGAGAGAAGAGGCCATTCGCTTCATTCCTGCCGATACGCCAAATAAAAAGGGATCAGCTAAACCACAGACAAGCCCCTTTTTGCTTTTGTAGCTGTTCATTTTTTCCATCAGAGCTCAGATGATGGAGCTAAAATTCAGTAATGAAAACCTTCCTTGCAGCCCATGGCTTTGCAGTGCCCTAGACCAGAACACGAACGAGGTGAAATGGAGTCAAAGCCCAATTCTCCAAACTGCAGCGGGACGTACAATGGTTTAGGCTCTAATCATTACACAGATGAAACTGCTGCAGGGGGACTGGTTTCCAGACTGATGTTTCCCATCACTCGATTAGAGAGAGCCTGACAGGAAGCAAAGAAATGTTATCAATTCCCACTGCTCTGGCCCATCAGTCTTGCTCTGCTGGCATACCTGACAGCTCAAAAATTATCAGGTAGCAGCTGCTTTTTGATTTCTTCTATTATCTCTAACCCACTGTCTCATTCAATGGTTTCTTAATGCTTTAAGGACATCCTAGCAAGGGGAGTGTGGTTTCCCCTCTAGCCAGCAGGTAGAGCCAGCAAGCCTTGCATTGTGTCACAGGTTAATAGCAATTTCACAGAAACCTGGATAAACAGATAGCTTCCTCTCTCCCTTCCTCCCCCGGAGAAAGCACCGAGTTTAACAGTAATCCTAAACACCTGTGCAGGGAATAAAGCATTTTACAGTTGGAAAATACTTACACAGGTGACCTTCTGTAATGAAGATATCAGTGTTTGCTCCAGTGAATGCTCAAGTAAGATGAGGGGGTAGGAATCTCATTGGATACAAACCAGCATCCAAAGTGTGCTAGCTCTGAATTTGGGGTTTTTAATAGAAAAGTAAAAAAAAAAACCCCAACAAATGACCTTGCTGCTTTCCACTGTCACTTTCCTTACGCTGCAAGGGTTGGTGCTTCCAGGCAAGGCTGCTCTCGGCATATTTCAAGCCACCACGTACTTCTTTCTTCCTCTCCACTGCAATTGTGACTTCAAGCCACCATCTCCTTTCTTTAGTATTTAAAGTGAAAACAAGGTGGTGTGTCTCAGAAGCTCTGTTGGTTCACGTACTCTACACCACAGGCAGCAGAGCTTCGTGCTGGCCACCACCTGTGCTTCAGTGTCTGTCTGTCTCATGGTCAGAGACACGGTCTTAAAGAGCGTGTTTTAAAAGATACACTTCAGCTTAGATTACACATTGTGATATATCTAAGACAAAACATAAATAACTCTACAGATAATAGCTATATAAAAATAACACACAATTTCTCATGATAGCATATGTATTCAAACATGTTTATTTTTGTGAATCCTTACACTGTTCTGTTTCAGCCTGTGATCACTTGATAGAATTTCATTTTAACATCATTAATGACCATAGTTCTAATTTCTTGTTTCAAAAACAGAACTGACATTATAATTTACCTACACATTTTATATAAAGCGTGCAGTTTCTCTTTTTTCCCCCCAGTGCTTTTAAAATTGCTCTCCAATCAAACGTCTAGGCTTTCCCAGCTCAGTCATTTATCTCTGATAGGCACAGTTTTTCAGAAAAAGGTCAAGGATGGTGAAAGTTGCTATCACATCACAAGAGTTGATAGTGCTACTTTCCCCTCAATGCTTTCTTTTGCTTGCCTTGCAAGGCGTCTTTCAGTTCCCTTGACCCTGCTGCCCTGCTCCTTTCTACTGATACAAGGGAATTAATAATAGAGCTCCATTTTTGCTGGAGCTGCACAGCCGCTGGGATATGGCAGTAAAACACACAAGCATACGCTTACAACAGCTAACCCCTCCACCTCCTAAAATCCATTTTCCTCAAGGCCTTTGATCTGGGGCAGGTGGGAAAGAAAGCAAAAAGCCTCTGGGAGAATTACAACCACGGTGCCTTCCTAGGTGGCATCAATGCTTCCTTAGGACTCCTCATGCCATTAATGGCTCCTTTGTGCCAGCGTGTATCAGACCACCAAGGCATTTAGCCAAAGGCTGTGTGTAGAATAAATAGTAACATTTTGCTGCTTCTTTCTGAAGGTCAGATTCATTTCAGTCACACAGCAGTTCATGCACAGGCAGACCATTAATGGAACAGCAGGTTCGGGGAAGAAGTGGTTTTCTCATCTCTTTCTCTGTTCTGTGGGAACAGTCGTGGCTCCTTACACAAGCATGTGCTCCCCCCACCCAGTGCAGAATCCCAGTTTCCTTAAACCACTCAATAAATCCCCTTTTTATTAATCTTCCAAAATTCAAAAGCAATGAGAAATAGCTCATCCCTTTGCACAGTGTCATTTTGGCCTCAAAGGCCACAACTGAATAAATATCCAGGCCTGCTCCCAGACACTTCCTGTTGTTGCAGTAGTGTCTTACCAGGATTGCCAAAGTGGATCATAGAATCAGAATGGTTTTGGTTGGAAAAGACCTTTAAGATTATCAAGTCCAACCCAAAGTCCACCACTAGACCATATTCCTCTACTCGCCTTTTAAACACTTCCAGGGATGGTGACTCAACCAACTCCCTGGGCAGCCTGTTTCAGTGCTTGGCAACCCTTTCAGTAAAGAAATTCCTCCTAACAGCCAACCTAAACCTCCCCTGGTGAAACTTGAGGCCATTTCTCCTTGTCCTATCACTAGCTACCAGGGAGAAGAGACCAACATTCAACTCGCTACAACCTCATTTCAGGTAGCTGTAGAGGGTGATAAAGTCTCCCCTCAGTCTCCTTTTCTCTTGGTAAGTGCTGGTACATGCTAGTAAGTCTTCCCATAATTTGCAGAGATTACATGATAGATAGATGATATGGCTAGTAACCAGCTAACTGGGACACCTGAAGAAAACCTCTACTGCACTTCTGCACCTATGTTTCAAGGACTGGTGAACAACTTATACCTAGCCCTGTGTTGGCTGTGTTTAGGAGAGTCCAGAGAACCATGGAAGTTCCTCCGCAGTCTTGTGAAGAACCTTTAGAAAAAGCCAAGTTCTCCAGAACTCCCCTTTTGGCAGCAGGAGCAGCAACCCAAGAGCCCCAGAGCCTCCCTCTGCTTCTCTGTCCTGCTTGTCTTCTCATCCTGCTCCTGCCACCCTTTCCCCTCCCCTTGGGCCTGGTACTCATCCACAGACAACTGCCATGCAGCTGTGCCTATTTCAAAGAAGAGCCTGGAGCCAGCTGTGTAGGACACGTTCAAGCTAAGGAAGCTGATTTTGTCTACCAGTGAATGCTTTCAACTATATGGAGGGTGTCCCAGGTAGAAAGTCTGCTGGTGTGCCTCAAGCAGTGAAGGGCTGTTTTAAACCAAAGGCAGAACTGCGACTACCAGGTTAATCTGACCCCTATCCAGCTCCCTTGCATTGAAGAGGCACACAGGTGCATTATTTCACCATTTTTCCCGAGTCTCCCAGGCTGCAGACAGAAGTGCTGAAGTGCTGTGTGTTCAAGGCAGTGTCCGAGTGGAATTCCGATTTACAGCCACAGTGGCCTTGGAAAAGTCATCGCATTTTTGAAACAAAAGAGGTAAACAGAAAAGAAAAATAGCAAGGGTTGATGATGTATGTCCATATGATCTCTGTGATAACTTCTCAGTAAGGGTCAGAGAAGCTCATTCAGACTGAAGAGAAAAAAATATGTTTGAACCCACAATCGTTAGGCTGACTTGGAGGAAACACTCATTGACTTCTCAAATCTCATGCATCTGTGAGTGAAGTACTGAAATCGGAAATTGAGAATGATTCCTTTCCCCTGCTACCATTCTTAGGCAACACTGCTCAGTTGTGTAACCCCCTGAAGACATTAAAATGTCTTTCCCTTCCTGTAAGAAAAGATTTTCTTTTCCTTCCCTTAAGACATTAATTACAGGGTCACTGACTTTGGCAAATTACTCGCTAAATTGAGTTGCATCCTGATATCCTATATTTTATTGTGATGACCACCCATCTTGACAGCCACTTAGGCTTGACCTGAGATTATACAACACTGAAATCATGACTCTTTAAAGGGAGAGGATTAATGGCTGCTTTAAAGTGACCTAAGATCATTGAAGAAAGCCACAAGCACTTGTCTTTCTCCAGCTCCTGGCCATTTGGACCTGCTCCCCCTTTTGTCTAGACATCAGGTATCACATAGCTGCACGGGGAGTTACATCTGTTTGATGATCTGAAACTAAAAAAGATAAAATATTTGCAAATGTCTTCTTGTTGGGGTGGTTGTAAGCTGGATCAAAGAAGAGGTCTGTCTTCCTCAAACATGGATGTCACCACAAGGACACAAGAGTAAACGCCTGTTCTGCAGTAGCACGGTCCTGGTGAACTGTGGGAGAACCAGGGTCTCCTGATGGGCCCCAGGAATGGATCATGGGAAAGCACTGGAGAGCTGTGAGCCTCCAGTCAGGTCAGTATCTACACTGTACGGAAACTACCAAACCAAAGAACAGCATTCAAACACCACCCATCTTACCCAGATAGGAGCTCAGAAGGAGCAGCAGCAGGAGCTCAGGTTTGTCCCCTCGGAACAACAGTTGGTTCACGTGAAAGAAGACACAGAAGCTGCTCCCCGGGTTCTTAAGACTCTTTCTTCTCCCTTGCTTTCACCTCTTGGCCTGGGGTTGTATGGAGCATGGATGCAGTGCCATTCACTGGATTTCCATAAGCCCTCACTATTCTACTGAGTCTTTGAAGTGCAGCCCATTACCAAACTGAAACAAGCCCTCTGGCATTTGAATATTGAGGGATTTTTGGAAAAAAAAATAAAAATTGTTCAGCTTGGGTTTTGAAGTTGATGAAAGAGAATCTCGTAATTTAGTAGCTATCACAATGATGCGAGTTAATACAGAAATTCAACTTTCCAAATGCCCAGTGGAAAAAGTAGTGGCAGAGGGGTTTTTATAGTGCCACCTGTGGGGAGGGGCTGAAATCCCTGTTGCACCCCAGGGCTGGTGGAGACAACCCCTGGCTGCAGTACTGGATCAGCGCAGTGTCCTTGCAGAGTTGTAGGTCTGGCTGAAGCATTCCTTCAACAAGGGGCACCATTTATCACCAAGATGCAGCTGGGTTCCAGCAGAGACAGAAGGAAAACACTGACGATGTTTTCATTAAAAGGTACAAAAGATTTGCAGTGCAGCTGACAGAGGCCATATGTGACCTGCTCAGGGTTCAGCGGGGCTGATAAAGAGCAAAAGGAGTGTCCCGTGAAGGTAAAGCTATACCTCACCTTAATGAACAGTAACTCGGGGCAGGAGGTGGGAGAGGATGATCAGATTTCCTCTGACCTGGAGTTCAACTTCTTTGGATGCAGCCAAGAGTTGCTGATATAGCAAGGTAGCCCAGTATAAAGGGAGTGAAAAAAGGGGGGATCCTTTTTTTTTCCTTAATAGAAAAGCTTGGCCTGGGGCTGTTCAAAAGCTGTCAGCAGCAGCAATGATGTGCATGCAAAATGGTGTGTTTTGTATGTCACAGCAAAATCCTACCAGGACGAGTACTGGGGTCAGTGAGAAAATATCTCCTGCTTCCAAGTGCATGGACATGCAGAGAGAAAGACAGGAGCACACACGGAGTCCCCTCTGCTAGGGCAAATAAAGCAAACTCTAGGACCTCACAGACGAAAACAGGGACAGAAACATGCTTCATGTTCATGGAAACAGTGGTTAACATGATGTTTTACCCAGTAGACTTAATTTATTTTGAGGAGTCCTTTTGGATAAGCTGACTTTTGGTAAATCCAAGCTAGTGAAAGAAGCCAGTAAGAGCCAACCTGTGTAAGACCATTTTGGAGGTGTGAAGGTGCAAGACCCACCCGCTCTCACCAGCCAGCCTTGCACATCCACTTTACACGCAGGTGACCAGCCACAGCAGTGGCCATGAGCAGAATCACCAAGGTCTTGGCAGGGGAACCAAGTTCCCTATAATCTTAGTCTCTGTCAAGAGCCCAGAGAGCTACATCTAGTCTTCTAATTTTATATCTGAGACACACACAAGTGCTAAGGGACTGAGGGCAGAAATCGAGACTGTTTCTTACAGTCAAGAAATTCCTCACTATGAGGGTGATGAGACACTGACACAGGTTGCCCAGGGAAGTTGTGGATGCCCCCTCCCTGGAGGTGTTCAAGGCCAGGTTGGACGGGGCATTGGGCAGCCTGGGCTGGGGGAGGTGTCCCTGCCCATGGCAGGGGTTGGACTGGGTGAGCTTTAAGGTCCTTTCCAACCCAAACCATTCTGTGATGCTATGAAGACAGTAAGATGAAGACATCTCTTTACATCTTCCCATCTGGCTCCACGCACCTGCTGCATTTTTGCATTTTCTTAGTTACATATTTACAGAGCGTTTCATATTTGCCACCTTTTATTTCACTCTGCTGTTTTCACCTGCTACTGTGAAATCAATAAAATATCTTACTGAAGCAGCATAGGAGAGATGTTCCTTACAATCAAACCAGGCATAAGAGAAGAGAGAAACAACCTTTGATCTTGTTACGTGCTGCTGAAAAGCACTTGGACAAAAACTCAAACATTTCTTCAAAGTTAAACTAGAGGTCAGGGATAGAGGAAGAGACTCGAAGTTGCTTCATTCCCTGTAGGCTTGAGATCAGAGTAAACCACAGCTAGCTTGTTCACACCAGCCATTGGCACTTGGCAATGCTCAATCCAGCCAGAGCAGAGGCTGCGATTCCTCTGGCTGAAGGCATCTGGGTGCTGGTTCACCTGCAGTGCTGCATGGAGAACACTGCAACTGCTTTATCAGTTAGTGAAACGAACCATGGGGAGGAGCTGAATGTCCCCACAGATAAAAAGTTAATATAAAGAAGTACATTTTAAAATGTTATTTATTGTTTCTTCAAGTAGCAGCCCTTCACAGCCCCATGGCTCTGTGGCTGCAGTGTTGTTTCACAGAATTCACGCGGGCACTTGTTTAGGTGTGTGGGGGGAAGACGTATGTTACAGCATCCTGACGTGCTCTCATTGTATATATCACATGTTACTCACCTCGCTCCTGCCCCCTGCTCGCCTCCTTCACTGCCCCATCTGTGAAAAGGAGGCTTTGTAGAGCTGGCAGGGTCAGTGATTAATTACACAAAGATAAACAGAGTTGATATTCTTCCTGGATAGAACTAATTACTCAAGTGTTTGCTTTTATAAACCTCAGATTGATTGTTTCAGAGACAAATCAGTCTAATTGAAAAGACCATTTGTTTTCAAAAAAGGAATAATAACACGTTTATGCCTCATGGGTTTGGGGGGACTTTTTTCTCCTCTCCCTTTCAAGGAAATGTAGACAGTGAAAAAGTTGGTGCATGTTGTTGCATCCCTTGCTGGATATCACAGCTACCCCTGCGGCTGTGCCCCAGCCGTTCCCCAGACCATTTTACCTTTAACACAAGCTGTTACTTCTCTCACCAGCACTCTGTGAAAGATCCTGGTGTGTGAGGTGGAGGGTATGCACACACTGAAAAGCAGTGCCAGCCCTGCAAGCTCAGGATTTAGCTGAACAAAGGCAGGAAGAGAGAAGGGGCATGACTTGGTCAAGAGCATGAGAGTACACTCACGGTTTTTGCTTCTATATTCTCTGAATTAATTCATGAAGCCTCTCACATCTGGGAAACTGAAAACAACTGACACCTCATTTTGGCTCCAACACATTCAAAACACTTTTTAGCCTTTCTGTTGTCCGAGTCTGGTGTGTCACCTCAGCATCTCAGAGCACTTTGAACTACTTTTTCTTTCCTTGCAGCCCACCTGCTCTGATGTCTCCTATCGCTGATGTCTCCTCTGCCTTTCTTCATTTGTCTTTGCTCCTCTTCAGTAGGCTCAAGCACACAGGAATGGACTTGTAAAGCAGCCATGCAACAAGAAAGCTGCCTGGGTGTCGTAACAGAAAACACTGACACATAAGACAAGGTACAACAGAGAGTTCATATAAAGTGCATGACTGGGCCCTTCAACCCTGAGAAACCTGGTCCAATGGAAAAGGGGTCTAATCTCAGGAGGGACTTTGATTATTGCTACACCAAGATGTCCAGGAGTGTAGACTGAGGCTGAGTGGCTGATCTACAGCTCCTAATTCCCTCTTACAGTACAGTCTGCATCACTGTCCACATGGCTTCTTAAGAGTGAAAGAGGAGGAGTTCTTGCTGTGGAGTTGGGCTTGTGAGTGAGCAGGACAATCACTCACCATTCAGTTCAGGTTAGTATTAGCCAGGGAACTGCACTGGCCATGATAATGCAGGAAACATGTGAAATTCTGTGTACTTTGTCACATGAAGCAGCACTTTCCCATCTTTGGCCCCAAAAATGTCTCAAAAGTGATAATCCCCATCAGTCTGCTTCCCACTACTTATTGCCTGAGTGAGGCTGTGGGACACAAAAGCCACCTTCCATCCAGGCTAAAAGTAATCAATCTTAAATAGTCCATGCTTAGTGATAATTGAGAGAAAAAAAAATCACTTCTCAAGCTTGCAACTGTGTATGGGCTGGGGCACTGAGGGACAGGAGGCATTTCCAAGGAAAGTGATGGTTAGTAGAAAGGCAGGAGGTTTACCCGAGAGTGAAGTGGCACAACAGCCCAAAAGCTCTCAGAGGAGACAGGAGAGAAGTGTCAGAGACCACCAGGGGAGAGCCAGTAGCATCATCCTGGGGAGGAAAAAGCAGAGGCTTTGCAGGCAGAAAGTAGCTCACCACCATGTGCAAAGAAAGCATCTCCTGCTGCTTGTTTTCATCTGCTTGTTTTCAGCTGTGCTTGGGCAAACACAGCAATTTGGTCATTCCTCATAAATAAACATACATAGCACCCACTTCTTCGCCAGGGAAAATAAACTTGCAGACATTTTGCTAACTAGCCAGGTCTGAAAGGAACAGAAATATCACTGCTGAATTAAGCTTAGGAAGAAGCCAAGTCTGATCCAACTCTGTCTGGCACTTTTTTCTAAAGAAAAAAGATTTAATGCAAGTTTCTCCATTCTCCACCACCAAGAAAGTCAGGTGAGCATTTTACTTCTTTAAAAAATGCAAACCATAAAGCAAGCAAACACTTTTCCATCAATACCTGCGTCAAGCAATTAGCCACTCCTTTCATTAAGCTGTGACGACGATGATGGTATGGTGTTGCCTCCCACACTTTGACTTTGGATGAGAAAGTCCAGCAGCACCTTGTAAATCCCAAGACTGCTGACAGACAAAATCAGCAGCAGCTCATTCCCCTGGGAAAAAGATTTGTGAGAAAGGTGCTGAACTCTCCTTACCCATATGCTTTCTGTTCTCACTACATCTATTCCTTCACCTGCTTTCTGTTCATCTCTGTCACAAATTTCAAGTGTGAGAGCCCAGAGAGAGAAGGATTTTCCTTTTCACTTCCCTATTTCCCCCTCCCCCAAGAGAAGACACTTTGAAGTGTTTAGGCATTTCCTTAAAAAGGGCGAGAAAGGTGCTGAACTCTCCTTACCCATATGCTTTCTGTTCTCACTACATCTATTCCTTCACCTGCTTTCTGTTCATCTCTGTCACAAATTTCAAGTGTGAGAGCCCAGAGAGAGAAGGATTTTCCTTTTCACTTCCCTATTTCCCCCTCCCCCAAGAGAAGACACTTTGAAGTGTTTAGGCATTTCCTTAAAAAGGGCTTTTCTCCAACTCCTGGCCTTCCCTTGCATCCCTTCCTTTTGTTCTGGATGAATTATATGGTGTCAAGTGCCCATTCCTGCTCCAGTCCAGCACTGCAATGTGCAAAGAGATGTACAGTGGAGAGAGAAAAGTGCAGAAAGAGAGAGAAAAGAAATTACTCGATATTAAAAGTTGCTGACCCTTTACAACTGTTAATGCTGAGAAAGGACTTTTTTTCATGTGGGAGGGCTGGGCAATTTTCACAAAATTGCTGGGCTGTTTGGTGATTGGGCAAAAATTCAAATGCAATAACATGTCCTCTGGTTTCCTGCCTGATTTCTGAGAGGTCTGGAGGTGACGCCACAAAGTTTGACATCTTTGATCAAACTTTTCCTGCTATTGGCAGGACTTTTCACCCCAAGCGTGATACGTCTCATTATGGAGGTAACAACAATAACTTTTCTCCTCTAATTCCAGGACTGATGCCACAGAAAGCACCTGCTCATTGACACTGGTGTTATGGAGAAATGCTGCAGAGCAACAGCCTCTCCCCAAGGTTAGTGTGAGCAGTCGTCAGTGGAAATTATTTGGGACATTTGCCCTTTCCCTGTTTCAATTACTGCTATCATTTCTTATTTCTAGTTGCTAATAACAACCATCAGACTGAGAAGCAGTAATTCCTACCTGTACATTGCAAAGAAAATCAGGGTTTTTTTTTACAGAGAGGGGAAACAAAGGACAGGGAAAAGCAGGGGCTTGCCCAGCACCACCCAGTAAACCAGTGGCATATGGACAAATCTCTTGAGATTTGATTCAGTGACACAGCTCAGAGGAAAAGCTACCTGACAGTAAAGGTTTCATAAGCATGCACATATGTATATGCGGATAATGAGGTAAAAATTGCACATGGTATTCAAAATGCTGCTGCAAACTGGTTCATGTATTTGTCAGAATGAGTTCCAGAAACAGCCCCAACTATTGCTGTCCAACAGGACAACATGATCAAACAATCCATATCCTTGCAACCACTTCCCTCTTGCTCTGCTTCCTGTCACTGATCTTATCTCACCATTGACTGCTAAGTGTCAAACGCCAAATCTGAAGAGTTTTCATAGTGTTTCATGACAAGAGGTTTGTGGAGATTAACATGCCTGAAACCAGTTTAACTCTACAAAAATCAGGGTAAAATGTTCCGGAATTTACTACATAAATACCCCCTTTTTACAGGTACTTGTGTTTGTTTATTTTAATCAGTGTAGCCTGGCCAGTATTTCCTAGGAAATTCCAAGGAAATTCTGAAGGAAGGGAAGGGAAGGGAAGGGAAGGGAAGGGAAGGGAAGGGAATACTTGGCTGGTTGAAGTGGAGAGAAGGGAAGGGAAGGGAAGGGAAGGGAAGGGAAGGGAAGGGAAGGGAAGGGAAGGGAAGGGAAGGGAAGGGAAGGGAAGGGAAGGGAAGGGAAGGGAAGGGAATACTTGGCTGGTTGAAGTGGAGAAGTGCCCTGCTGCCGTTTAATCCACTGAACTGGCAGACACCTTGCAGGACTCACGTTTCAGGGTTTTTTAAGCAAAGTGTTGCACCAAGTCAACCCCCCTCCAGAATATCTACGCAACTGCTATAATGAAGACTTACCTACAATGTTTATCTTGCCAGCAGAATGGAAGAAGTAGGTAACAGAAAAAGCGTGCCATGAGTTTTCTCTCTCTTTCTGTTGCACTTGTTTTCTGGCACTTGTTTTCCTCCTGTTATGTGCTGGATACTTATGTGTGAAAATAAAAACATGGAAACATGAGGTTTGCTTCAGGACTGCACAGCAGCCAATAGGAGCACTTTGTGGTCAGATATGGCTACTGTAAGTTTTATTGGATTTGAAACAGACACTGAGAAGCAAATAACTTTGCAGATGTCAGTGCAATTCAATCTGCAAGGAACCTGATCCTAAAAGCATCTGCACTGCACTGGCTTTCAAACATTAGACAATATCAAACACCTAAAACAACCACTAGAAGTTAAATATTCTAGCTTACTTGCAACTTGTGGTTCACAAAAAGGGTTGGAGGGTTCGAGTCAAGGTATGGATGTCCTTCCTAAGGATACATGAATGCAATGGTGGGTAAGGCCAACAGTCCACCTACGCTGGCACTCATTCCCCAGCAGACCTGGCATTACATTTCTGGGGAAGGAAATAAAAGCAGGACAAGGATTTAGTTACATTTTCCCAGAAAACTTTGCTGTAGTCTTAGGAAGAGTAACCTACTGGGGCATCTTATTCCCTGTCTTTAGCTACCTGATCTGTAGGGAAGACAGAGACAGACTTTCTTCAGACATACACAATGACAGGACAGGAGGCAACTGGAGCAAGCTGCAAGAAGGGAAATTCTGGTATGATAAGAATTAGGAAAAAGCAATGATGAAGGTAGCCAAAGAATGGAAAAGGGTCAAAGAGGCCCTGAAATCTCCATTCTTGGAGCTATTCAATACCTGACTCAGCAGCACTCCAGGCAATCTTCAAAAAGGCGTTTTGGACCAGAAGCTCCAGCGTTCCCGTCCAACATAAATTACCCCACGGCAGTCTAAGGAATATCTGGTTCTGACCTGTCTTGTTCTGTTCTGACAAAACCTGCACAAATCAGCCACTTGGCCAAGGTTTGGCTGAACTGTCCAATTTAAAAAGCAAAACAAAGTTTAGATCAGGATACTACCACACAGGACAGACAAATCCATAGCATTCAAGCCGGTCTCTGAATCCATCCTCTATGTACTGTGTGACTGTGGGCATGTCTGGGAATGCCACCAATGCAACACATTTCACTCTAGCAAGACATTTTTCCACCTCCCTGGGATGTTGAGAGGTTTAGTAATGACTGTTTTGAGGCCTTTCTGAGACAGCGGCCAGAAAGAACATTATTATTTAGGGTGGGCATATTTCCATAATAAAAACTTGGGGCATTTTTTGTGCCAGCATTTCTCATGATTGCAAAACAGTCCAAATGTCCTTTTCATGGTGTTCTGAAAATGTCACTAATTATGCCTCAACATGCATATATTTCTCAGAGCAAGGACACAGGTTTTTATTTTGCCATGTAACAACACACTCTGATGAGGTTCGTTAATACAACTGACTGAAAAAGGCCATCTCTGTCCCTGTGATAAATGCAATTATTTTGACATTCAGATTTCAGCCTACACTAGGGTCAAAGAGAGAAAAAAATAACAAAACTCTCACAGGATGTAAATACTAAAAAAATCAGAACAAATCCTATAGTACACAGTTGCAGAGCTGCACATTCAGGAAAAGGGAGACTGAGTGGGACAAGGGCCTGAAGTTTAGATTTCCTAGAAAGTACCAGAGGAGCTCTTTAAAAAGCAGCCATTTATTTTCACCTGAAAAAACCCACAAATTTCCGGAGAGCAAACTAAAGTTTCACCATGATCCAGTGAATATCCGCAGAATCCCCTTCACAGACAGAAGATATTGAACAAACCCAACTTCAAGCAGGAGACGGGACCAGATTGGGACCTTAGTGAACCAACGGAGCAAACAGTGGGTTTGGGCACATTTTTACACCTCTGTCTTTGCCCTTCACTAATGGGGATGGTAGGTGCACCTTTCTTAAGCATGTAATGTTCTCCTTAGTTTAGAGTAGCATCTTAAACATTGTGTTGTCATGAAAATTCAAAACTGATTATATTGAAATCAATTAATGAGAAAACACTGAGTGTGCCAGGTTTTCTAAAGGAAGCTGCTGAATAATAAGAAAAGGTAAGTTTCTGAGCCAGAGTGAGAGAACTGCATCATATCAAGTGCAGTTTCAAACACTTTTCTTTTCACAAGTTCATTTCTAAATATTTTCTTTCAGCTTAAAATTTCTTCTAAACGGAATCGGGACACTGACATGAAAAGCCCGAGAGTTTATTACCTCGATGCAGTGATGGCATGCCTGCTCAGGAAATCAGAACCAGGAGGTCTTAGTTTTAATCCAGAAAATCTCTTTGGAAGGTAAGACTAGTAATTCTAGGGGGCTTGTTCATAGCTTCATCACATGAAAACATCCTGTCATTGCATAGAAAACAAGGCTCCACATCAGCAGTTTATTCCAAGTTATTCTCTTTTGACCTGCCTCAGAGCCAAGGCCCAGATTTAACATTTAAGGCTTGAATCATGCATTACAAGATAAAAAAAAAGTTTCCAACGCCCTGCGCCCTCCTCCAGCTAAATAACACCAAAATTATTTCAGGCAGAGAAGTCTCAAACAAGCCAAACACAGCAGGGCTATAATGTACAGCCTGACACTGCTGGCTCTAAACAAACAAATAATTGCACATTCGTTCTGACAAACATCTGAAGAGCGGCACTGCACAGAAAGAAGAGTCCAGGGGCCAATATTCATTTCCAGGGCAAGTATGTTGGCTTCGGTGGAGTTACTCAATAGATTTGCAGAGCAATTGTGCTTCTCTCACTTCCAGCAGTACCCAAGCACATCTGAATCACATTCTCTCGCTAACTATTTCCCTTCCCACTGTACAAGAGCAGCCCTAATGAAAAGAGCAGCAAAAAGATCAGGCTTTGTTATCTTTTCTGCCTGCTCCAATATTTCAAGTACTATGGGGTCTTGCTAGATCCCTTGAACAGCAGCCATTTCTTAGTTTATTCAGCATAAATTATACAATTATGTTTCATATCATCACAAGGCATCCGCAAATGAATAGCAGACACCCCTTTGCACTCAGCCTGTTTAAACAGGATGCTGACAGAGGAAAGAATGTGTAATACAATGAGCGCACACTATTTCCAATGGCAGGAGCCCTTTTACACCTGCATAAATAGAGCAGAGCCTGGCTGGTTGTAGAGGTATTGTCTCTTCCAGTTACATGCCCAGCTGTTATACCAACCATTGTTTTCTTTATGGTTTGGTGTGTTGGCTTGCCTTCCACATTGACTTACAGCTCTACCTGAGTGATTGTCTTTGTGAAAAGACTAACAAGTAACAATAGAAAGTAACAACATGCTGCAAACATTGCTAGAGCACTTTAATATAGCAAAGAGAAGTTTCACTGAATAAATATGCTGCTGAATCTGACCCTTTCATTGTCATGGATGTTAAAAGTAACTTGTTTCAGCTCCTCCACTGGCTATTGGGAAACTGGCTATAAATTATGGTCCTAGCATCAACAGACTTCAGGTTTTACTGACCATTATGAGTCTGAGCTCTGGCTGAACACCTCTATTCATAGTTCAGATGCAAGCCATCATATTCAAGTTTCATCCAGGATCCCTTTTGAGGCACTCTCCCTTCTCACATCAGCTCACCAGAGAGCTTCATTGACCCTTCTCTTCCCTTCCGACAGGATCTGGCCTGGATGTTGCAAATAGTGATGTGGTGGAGTCTGGGAATGAGACAGATCATCTGGGACATTCGGTTGGACGCTGTGACGGACACATTCACCTTGAACACTGAAAGTCTTTTCAAACTTAGCCTAGTTGCTAGGGTTATTGGAACAATCTCCCAGGGGAAGTGGTGGATTCCTGTACACTGGTCAGTTTGAAGAGTCAGCTTGGCAGGGGCTGACTCATCTCATTTAAACTGTACTGTTACCTTGAGAGGTTGGACTGGATGATCCTTGTGCTCCCTCCCAACCTGGTATTCTGTGATTCTGTGATTCTTATATTCAGACTTCCTGATCTGGTCCTTAAACTGGCCATGGGTGCCTGCTCTTGTTCAAGTGAATGACTTGCCAAATCCCGCTCCCATTCTTAACCCATGGAGGAAAGATCTCCTCATTATTTCTAATGAGGAACCTTAATCTATCTTGGGGAACAGAGGTGATTCCCCAAACTTAGCTGTGGCAATAAAAGCACAACTTGTCATAAATTCACTCAGGGAGGAAGAAAATAGAAGAAACATGAATTCTCCAGACATTGCAGTGTGGATGGGTGAAACACCCCGTCACCAGCTGTCAGCTGCCACTGGATGATCAGAAGACTTTGATATTTAAAATAGATCTTTAAACCAAATGCAGTGTTAGATTAAACGCTATAAATGTGTTTAATTGTTTGGCAATATGCAAGGAACAGTTTGTTTAATTAGAAGGTATTTGGCAACTTGTTAGACTGTAAAATGTTTACAATATGCCAGTCAGGCCCTTGAAGCAGTAATAGCAACACAGGGCTTGTGTGTGTTGTACATTTTGACCCACATATGGGGTACATGTCTTAAAATGGAACCGTTTTAAAGTGAATTTAATGGCTGGGGAAGGTGCTAGTTTAGCAATATGACTATTTTGCAAAACAGTTACTGCAGGGGCAAATTCAGTGAAGGATTTCTCCAGGCACTATCCAGTCAAGACATCTCTGGTTTTGGTCCTCACGCTCTCCCGGTCTTACCATCTGCAGTGGAGTGCTTAGCTCTGCATGCATTGGGAAGCTCTGGTTCTTTGTTACAAACCCCAGCATTTATCGCTCTTTCGTACACGACTCAAAGCATCCCTCCTAAATCAGTCTTTTAATGGACCACTGTCACATCTGGTTGAAGAGTTAGACAGATAAAAGACATTAAGATAAAATGCTACTCCTATAGTGCATTAGCTTTTCTGTTATTATCTGTGAAGGACAAGATACTACAGACATGGGCAGCATGACACCCACCCAGAAAAATATGAGCGAGACATCCACACACAGACAGTTCTGCTCATATCATCGTGCTTCCTGCACATGTTTCAAGAAGTGAATTCTTAGTGGATACCAGCACTGTTCTTTGGCTTTTCAGAGGGGTAAGCTGACTTCATTTTGTTGAAAATGGTGATACAAAAATAAACAGATGACAACTTGGAAATGTCACTGATTGGAAATGTGAAGGGAGCAGGTCCTTTGGGATTATATCAGGTAACCTGGCTTCCAGTTAGAGCGGCTTTCCCCTGTGCTTTTTTCTGGCCCTTCGGATTTTGTTCTAGCAGAGAAAGAAAATGGAAATAATGGAAAGTACATGAACAGAGCTGCTCAAAACACGTCACTGCATAGTTTTGTGTTTGAAATAGGCAAATTTGAATCCAGCTTGGCTCAGCAATGCATTCTGATACTAACAACTACATTTTTGGCATGAGAGAAATAGCAACTAATGATTTTTATTTATTTCCTTTTGTTCTTTAAATGTTAAAATGTTATGTGTCAGTGATAATGTTCTGATTTGCTGTTTGAATACACAGTACATATCAGTTATTACAGTGCATTAATGTGTGCATCCTTTCATACTTAACGTTATGTTTCAGCATTGAACGGAACATATTCTCTTGAAGTTGATTCTGAATAAAGACATTTCAAAATATTGGAACTCTTTACAGACTGGAAATTTTGGGGTTTTGGTCAGTTTTCATTAAAAGCACATAGGAGCAAACTTTCTGATTCTTAAAAACGTAAACGTTTGGATAAATTTTGGTTTGTTTTTTTATTTGATATAATGTACTTACGTCATTATTTATTTTTAACATTATTCCCTGACACTGTTATTTTTTTGCTCGGTAACCTGACAAACTCAGGATATTTTATTTCTACTCCTCCTGTAGGTTACTTGCTGTCAGAAAGTCACTTCATTTTTCTGTGTTTAAGTTCTCTAACAGGAAAATCATAAAGCCCACTATAGAGCTAAAGACCTTGAGATGTATTACCAACTGTATCTTCCTCCATCCTGCTTTTAAAGACCTACAGAGGCAGAGACTCCAAATCCTTCCCAGGCAATCTATCCCTGTGGTTTTTTTTCTTCTCCTTAAAAAGATTTTCCTTCTGCCTAACCCAAACCACCACTACTGCAATTTAAGCCCATTATTTCTTGCCTTATCCCTAGTGGATATCGAGCAGAGTTCATTACCTCTCTCTTTGCGGCAGTCTTTAACATATTTGAAGACTATTATCACGACTGTCTCACAGTTGTCTTTTTTTCTAGACTAAACAATCCAAGTTCTGTCAATCTTTTCCACAGTTGTGTTTTCAGTCCTTCTCATCATCTTTGCCATTTTCGACTGTATTCTCTTTTGTGTTGCCACAATCACACTGCCTTCCTTCCACCTCCTTCTTGATTTCACCTTTGTAGCTGGAATGACTGTTCTCCAGGCACAGTTCACACTTGCGGTGGTGTGGGATTGCAGTTGTACCCTTAGTAAATAACAACAGCATGCCCTGAACCAGAAACCCAGAAGTTCCTGACAAAACATCAACTCAGCTATAGACATCGGGGCTCCATGTTGAAATACGGCGCGATTAAAGTAACAATGGTCAGCTCAAGCTGATCATTGGCTTGAAAGGCTTTTCTTTCCTTTTCATTGCTCAGCCTTGGGGTTTTTTTCTGTTGCTGTTTTGGGGTTTTTTAAAATTTTATTTTATTTTCAAAGAAAAGTTCTAATTCAAAATGATAGAATGAGGTTTATATGCAAAACATCACTGGGATGTAGGAAAATTCTAGGAAATTGGTTTCCTTTGAAAAATAGCGGGGGCCACAGTTTGCTTGTCAGATCAAAATAGTGATTTTTATTTTATTAAAATCAACTGTTTGAAAATCTGAAATTGTTGGGAAAAAAGGATGCCTGGCCAGTTTGTCTAACTATCTAAGAACCACCAGCCAGGTCTTGCACTTGTGGTATGCATGCTATTTCCATCTGGTTCATTAGCAAACAACTCAGCCATACAAAACTCCAAACTACTCTGATCTGGTATCACAAGCAACAAACTTTACCACTTCTATTATATTCCCAAATATACTTCCCAGAGCCACCATGAAGTGACAGATGTAACATGCCAGAGGTGACTAACACTCGCAGTGTTCCTCCATATACAGCAACACAAGGTGTCTATTATCTAAATCTGGGCTGCTTTTTCATGCCACATAGATCTCTGAATAAATACAACTTAAAAGGCAAGATAATTATTTCAGTACAACTCTTAGTATAAAGATTTGCAGAAAGGAGGTAAACATTTATTCCTACATTTATTTCTTGGAAAGCTGTCTTGGCTATAAGCTGTTCCAGGCTTGTAAATTCCTCTCTGAAAGCTAGTCACAGGCATATCTCAGATAGGTTCAGAGTGCACTTTTGTTTCAGATAAACTATATATGCTTCAGAGACTTATCTGGCTCTCCTCTGAAGGTCTTCAGTTTGCAAAGTTGAGCTAGAAGCATCCTGACAAAAAGCTTCTATACCTGAATATTTTTCTACTTTTCCTTGCACTGAAATTGGTAGGAGAGCAGTGTTTCAGATGACTCTTCCAGTGTTCTTTCTTGCTGGCCCCGACTAGAAATAGGAAGTGCAATAAAAAGCAAAATTGAGCCGCTGTGTATCAAAAAGGAGCTATGGGCAAAATATCCCAGTGGACTTGGCTTAGTCAAAGGGTCGGATCCATCCAGGAGAAACTTGATTTAAGTCTCTGTCCTTGCTGTGCAGAAGATCACACACAACAGGGTCACCGTGACAATCTCTGCATTTTCTTGCCCCTCTGCCCTTCTACAGGGCATGCTGACAGCAAAGGAAAAGTTACCCTTTGTTTACTTTTGGATAAAGCTAAAACACTGACTAGTTCACCTTTTCCACTGATTACTGTAGTTCAAAAAAGGCCAGAGCACTGCTATGACCAGAGCAGGCTATGGTGAGCTTATGGGCAGTTGCTCCCCATTGCTGCTGTGTTCATGCAGGCATTGGGCACTCATGTTCAAACCAGGCACTGACGAAGCATCTTGCTTTAGTGGGTATGAGTCTCCTAACCAGAAGTATTCCTGTTTATACTAAAAATAAATCCTGTTGAAAAAGAGTCTCTCAGGCCTTGGGAAAAAACCAAGCAATTTTTTTTTACTGAAGAATCCTGTCCTGCCTCATGGGTGTCGTGTTCCCTTTCAGTGCATCATTAGCAATACTGCCTGGAAACATCCTTTTTCAGCTCGCAGCCTTGTGCACTGTACCTGCTGCATCAAAACCTCCTGTCCTGAGGTGATCTGAGCTGTAGGTTGATTGAAAAATCAGCTCCTTTCATTTCTGGATGTAACTGGAAACCACAATGATAAAAAGCAGGTTGGATCCTCAAGTTGGCATCCAAACTGTTTCTCCTTCCAGGGAGCCACTCTCAGAGATCTTCTCTGATGAGGCTTCTCATTGCAGCCAGCTGATTAGAGAAGGAACTATGGCAACTTCACTGACATTCATATTATTATCATCACTGTTTAACTGTTTAACATTCACAAAGGCTTGGGACCTTTTACAGATCCCACCCTCCTCATGAGCACAAAACACATTTGAAAACCATGATCCTAAAAAGCTTGTTATCTAGTTGGGGGGGAGGGAAGCACCCATCCCTAAAACCACAGAGGCGGCTTGTAATTGTAAGACAGACAGGGGGTTTTTTGCATTAAAACTCCAGTGCTAGGAAACAGTGGACCCATTAGCATAGCACTGACTATGTTAGATGCAAGGGTTGAGCCTGTAGTGGGGACAGCCTCAGCTCCCACAGATCCATATGCTTTATTGCTGGCCAGGAACCAAACCTTTTTATCAAAGAGGATCAATTTAGCCAAATGCCAGGTAAAAACAGAAACCTTCCCCTGGCATCTCCCATCAGTTCTGCCCTTCTCTTCTGGAGCATTGTTCCTCTGCAGCCAGTGGGTTATCTTACACATGCAGTGGGGCAATTCAACTTAAGTCAAGGGGAGAGGGCTAGTCATTGCCTGTCCATCCATCCCCATGTCACAGCTCCTGAAGAGTTTCTGGTAATCGGCAGGACCTTGTGCTTTCCCTCCTGGCATCAGCAACTTTCCTCTTTTATCGCATTTGCTGCTGACTCCTTCCAGTCTGCTGCTCCTTGCAGCTGTCTGCCAAAACTAATATTCTTACAGCTGCCAGAGGCAGCTTAGACTGGCACATCATAAAAGGCAGCAAGGGCCACATTTTGAGATTAAAATAAACCCAGCCACTTCAGTGCCTTCTGACAATGTGTTTGACATGCCTGTGCTGTGGCCTCACTCCTTGGCTCTGATAAGAAACAGACATGACCACGGCAGCTCACATGGGCATCTTGCTCCCTCTCCATGTGCCCACCAGGAGTGGCCATAGGATGACACAGTGTCATAGACCTCATCCTGCTCCTCCCTCATACTCAACCTCTTTCCTTGGGATTACAGAGGAATCTGGTTGAATACCCGACTAACCCTGTTGTCTTTGGTAGGACTTACCACATAGCCTTGCCATGATTTGGTGTATCTACTGTAACTTACGTATTGTCATCTCCTGATACTGGTAGGATTAGGAAGAGACATTGACCATTACAGTACAAGACATCTTGTTTTGGAAGGAGGTTACCCTCTGACCATCCAAAACAAGTAGCATCTTTACACATTCCCAGGCAGTATTGCATTCTTCTTTCCTGAGGAAAAAAAATGATGGAACTGGCACGGCAGCCTGCAATTCCAGAGGACAGGAATTGCTAACCCAGGTGGTCCTTTCCTATTTGCTGTTCCAAAGAAAACTTTGGCTCGTGAACAATGTCTAACAGGAGAGAAATTCAGTGCAAAACAAAAAGAGCGAGCCCTGGACAGAACAGGATAAACAGTGCCTGAACTTTCTGCTTTGGGTAGAAAATATATTCATAGCCTTTGAAGGCATAAGGCCTCTTTGCATTTTTACTTAAGTCAGTCTGTAAAGTCATTTGAAATTCCCTGGGGAAAGGTCCCAGGCATGTGTTTACGGGTCACCGAGGGTGAAAACTCTTAATTTCAATCATAGGGTAGCAAGCAGTGTTTACTGAAAACTCATCTTGCAAGGACACAAGCTCTCACGTGTCCCTCCTTAGCATGGTGTGGCACACTAACGCCTTTTGAGGATCAACAGTGATCCAGGGGACTGTCTTTATCCATTTCTACTTCTGACACCATGAAACAAGCACAGTGTTTTGGGGCAAATACCAGACTGCCTTACTGCTTATTTTCCCAGATTCTTACCTTACTGCTGTTCTTCCTTTTGGCATACTACAAAGGAGTCAGCAAGTTCACAGCATTCCCTCCTGCCACCTCCCTTGACCCCACGCTATGATGCCTTAGACACAGAGGTTGATTCATTGGCTTAGTGAAACTTTACAGTCACCAAGAAACATTAGCCAACCTCTAGACTGCTGCTCAGGAGACTGGCATCAGTGCTGCTATGAGAATCACTGGGCATTTCTCATCACAATACTCACTAGCCAGCTGCTGTTGCTCTTGCCAGGCATTCATCATTTGAACTGAAGTCATTCTTTTTTCTCAATACTCCTAGCGAATCTGTTCTTTTGAAACAAGGGCTTGACATTTGGCTGGAAAATGTCTTTAGATGTAGCCTTTTGTTGTCATATGAAAATCCACCCATATTTGATCCAGTGAAATTAAAGACCATGCCATGCCTGGAGCCAGAAGCTGGTTTTGTAACGTAGTACTGTTGATGAATTATATTTAAGGACATTTCTATCAGCTGCGGTTAGTGGATCTAATCAAGAACCTTTCTGGATCTCTCTCACTCTGCCTCTCCCTGGACCTCTTCATTTGTGGGAAAATATCTGGGGATAAAGAGCTGTTCCTTGCCTCTTCTGGGGGTAGGAAACACATCTTGTGCTGGGTATCCTATCCATTTATACCATCTTTATAAACTGAGGGTGGGGATGACTGAAGGGAAGCTAAAATGGTGCAAATGCACTGTGAGATGCATCTTCCTTACTCACAGCCATCCAAATTCCTCAGATTTTAACACAGTTATAATACCAGTGATATGAGTCTCTCTCTAGACGTGTCTGTGTCTCTACACTGAGCATGGAAGGAGCTCAAACATTGCTTAGATTGGATGTCTGAATTTTCCATGGGTAAAGTGAAAGTGTGAAAGACAAGGCCCTCCTAAATCTTGGCTATGGAAGCTAAGAATATTATGGCTTTCAATCTATCAGCTGTCACTTGTTTGCTTCATTAGCAAACAAATTTCTACTATTTTTTTAACTTTCTGAAGCTGTTTCTTAAATTCCGAGTGAAAATTTTTCCCATGAGAAGGCAGTCATCTCATTCAAAACTCTTCCCTAGGAAATGGTTGATTTTTAAAGGATTTTGTGAGAAGAAAATGAAGATAAATGATCTGGATGAGGGGATTGAGTGC